>NW_006408585.1:1400024-1401669 GCF_000296735.1 Chrysochloris asiatica
GAATTGGGCTGCGAACCACAAGGTCAGCAGTTTGAAACTACCAGCTCTTCCGCGGGAGAAAGATGAGGCTTTCTGCTCCTGTAAAGATTTGCAGCCTTGGAAACCCTGTACAGGGTCTCTATGAGTCGGAACTGACTCCAAGGCACATAACCACCACCACCATCACACCTCTACAAGAAAAAGACAAAAAACGGAACCAAAAAACAGACACAGGACATGAACACACACTTCACCAAGAAAGACATCCAGGCAGCCAACAAACATAATGAAGAAATGCTCATGATCATTAGCCATTGTTGTTGTTAAATGCCATCGAGTTGGTTCCGACCTGTAGCAACCTTATACATGGGTTTCTAAGGAGCAGCTGGTGACTAAAGTCTCCAACCTTGTATTTCAAACTGACTTGCAGTACACCACATTAACCCACAGTACCACACCACGAATCCATTGTTATTGTTGTTAGGTGCCACTGAGTTGGTACAGACTCATAGTGACCTTATGCACACGGAATGAAACGCTGCCCGGTCCTGGGCCAACCTCACAATTATTGCCACGCTTCAGCCCACTGATGCTGCCACTTTGCCAATCCATCATGCTGGGGTACTCCCTCGTTTTCTATGATCCGCCTCCTTACCAAACATGATATCCTTCTCCAGACTCCTGACAATATGTCCAAAGTATGAGAGATGAAGCTTGGCTGTCCTGGCCTCCAAGGAGCACGCTGACTGCACTTCTTCCAACACAGATCTGTTTGTTTTTTTTGGAAGCCCATGGCACTTTCAATATTCTCCTCCAACACCATAACTCAAAAGCATCAATTCTTCGATGGTCTTCCTTATTCATTGTCCAGCTTTCACCATATGAGGTTCTTGATAATACCATGGCTTGGGTCAGGTGCATCTTAGTCCTCAAGCTGACATCTTTGCTCTTCAATACTTTCAAAAGGTCTTGTGCAATAGATTTATCTAATGCAATACGTCCTATGATCTTTTGACTGCTGCTTGCATCAGTGTTGATAGTTGATCCAAGAAGAATGAAGTCATTGACAACTTCAATCTTTTCTCCGTTGAAAAAAATGTTGTTTATTGGTCCAGTGGTGAGGATTTTTGTTTTCTTGACATTGAGATGCAATCCATACCGAAGGCTGTGGTCTTTAATCTTCATCAGTAAGAATTTTAAGTCCTCTTCACTTTCAGCAAGCAAGGTTGTGTCATCTGCATATCACAGGTTGTTAACGAGTCTTCCTCCAATCTGATGCCACATTTTTCTTCATATAACCCAGCTTCTCAAATTATTTGCTCAACGTACAGATTGAATAAGTATGGTGAAAGAATACAACCCTGTCACACACCTTTCTTAATTTTATACCATTCAGTGTTCCCATGTTCTGTTCGAACAATTGCCTCTTGGTCCAGGTACAGATTCCTCATGAGCACAATTAAGAGTTCCAGAATACTCATACTTCACAATGCTGTCCATAGCTTGTTATGATCCACACGCTTGAAAGCCTTTGAGTAGTTAATAAAGAACAGGTAAACATCTTTCTGATATTCTCTGCTTTCAGCCAAGATCCATTGGACATCAGCAATGATATCCCACGTTCCATGGCTTCTTCTGAACTCGGCTTGAACCTCTGGAAGTTCTC
>NW_006408585.1:1403024-1407273 GCF_000296735.1 Chrysochloris asiatica
TAGAAAACAGTATGACACATCCTCAGAAAGTTGCAAATAGCAATACTGTATGACCCTGCGATGCCTCTACTGGCTATATACATAGCCACAGGAAATATGAGCAAGGCCATCTAAGGTACAGCTATTGGTATCTCTATGTGGGAAAGAAAGGAGCATGATTAGAATTAAAGAGACTTGGAATCAATTTGTCCAATGTACTAATAGAAGATGCAAACATCAGTCTCCATGACTCTGAGGCCAGAAGAAATAGATGGTACCCGGCTACCACTACCAACTGCCCTGAAAAGGATCATATTAGAAGGTCCCAGATAGAGTAGGAGAAAATGTGGAACAAAACTCAAAATTAATAATAATACTACAGACCAAGTTTACTTGTCAGAAAGAGACCGGAGGAACCTGAAACTACGGCCTTTGACCATCCTTCAGGTCTAGAAAGGAACTCACCCCTCATAGCCCAATTTTCAACCAAGCAGTAGATAGGTCTATAGAGGTGGTAACAGCATTAGTAAGGTATGTTCACCATGAACTGTCAATCATTCAAAATCAAAAGAGCAACATTTTCCTATGGACAAAGTTGACACCAGAAAGGACTGTGGGTGAAATGCAAATAGGAACCACAGGGAGGAAGCAAGAGACCTGCTGTTGCATGGAGGTGAATGTAATCACTGCAATGAAATAAAAATTGGTTGAAGGTAAAGCTGATGAGCTTGTCTTTAAACCTTCATTCAGTTCATAATAAGAAGTTAAGAGGAAAAAAAAAAAAAAAAGGGAAAAGACAACCTACAGAATGGAAAAATATTTTTTAATGTGGTGATCCTTGTGCAATTATGAATATACTAAAACCACTGAATTGTATACTATACGTGGGTGAACTGGGTAGATGTGAATTATATCTCAATAAAGTTGTTTCAAAAGATGTATTTTAGCTACTTTTTGCTCAATTTGAATTTCATTCATACTCCGTGTCTCTCATTAGCCTACAGATTCCCTGGACCACACCAGGTTTGCTGATTGTTGGGCCAGGACCATCTAGCAAAGTGCTTATCAAGTTCAGTCTATATTTGTTTAATGAGTGGTGATGTGGATGAGAAGAAAACAAGTCTTTGTTACTTTCTTCCCCAAATTAGAGGTTTAAGTAGTTTGTTGGGAAAATACATGACATCAAATAAAGGATTTCTATTTTGGGAAATCCTTATTGTGAGGAATCCAGCAACCTCATGTTACCACATGAGTGAGCCACACCCTTATGCAAACTCCTGCTGAAGTTTTACACTGAGGCTTTTGTATCCAGCCTCCCTGGAATATAGCTCCTGGCTCTATGAGTAAGCAAATCTTGTTTTTCTAGCCCATGAAAAGGAGCCCAAGATATCAGATACAATGCCCAGGACCTGGGATGCTATTCGTCACTCTCCTTTGCCATCTTCATCTGAATCACCTGAGTTGCTCAATAAATATCTGTGGAATGAATAAGTGAAAGAAACAACTATAGAACCTACAGTGGGATCGCAGGGAGCAGTAGGGGGTGTGGACCATATGGGTGACACTAAAAGGACTGTCTATATAATTTGTGTGCAGTGTTTCAGCAGAAATTTAGGATCTGTTATAAAAATATCCCTAAAATTAGTTATAACAACAAAACAATTTTTTGTAAGGCCACCTTACATCTATCAACCTATCTGTAAGGGTAAAACTCTGTTGTTAGGTGTCGAGTCGGACGACTCAGAGCAGCCCTAAGCACAACAGAACGAAACAGTGCCTTGGGCTGTTATTATTGTTATCCAATTACAATGATGCCTCGAATCACATGATCGTGTGTGCGCACTACACACACGCCCTATTGTTTTTATTGCTGAAATGTTTTTACAGTCACTGTTTTTATCAAATTTGCTGGCGTTTAGTTACAGTATTGTGGCAATTTGTATTTGTGTACTGATTATCAATAATAAGGAGCCCTTGTGGCGTGGTGGGTTACACACTGGGCTGCCACCCACAAGATTAACACACTTTTCCACCATTCAGTCGCAGGAGAAAGATGAGGCTCTCTGCTCCCGTAAAGATTTACAGCCTTGGGAAGCCTACACAGGGTCACTATGAATTGGAATCAACTCGAAAGCACACAGCCACCCTGTCACCAATAATCACTTTTTGGAGAATGAAGCAGTAATTAAAGGAAAAGAAGGAAAACAAAGTTCTAAGGCTTCTGTTCAGTAACTAATAATACTGTAAACTAATAAAAGATATCAATGTAGAAAGATTTTATAAAACAATTTTGGTGTTAGCATTCAAACAATCTAAGAAATGCTACATTTATGTAATTTACAACTATACTTACCACATACTCAGTGACTTGGAAAAGCTCTTGGAAAATGGAATGAAAAAATAATGGAAAATGTCCACAAACTTTTGAAGCCCCTTGTATGATTACAAATGGTAATAAACATTACTAAAGATTCTAGTATGGTATGATACAGAAGGAGGTCCATGGGGGAGGACGGGGGACACAAAGCGTGATGAGTTACCACACTAGGTAACAGGAATCCTAGTGACGCCACTGAATGACTACATTTCTTTTAACACATATGTGGTACTCCTTGCTACCTTTCATCTGCCCCATACAACTATGTGTGGTTTTCTCTGAAAATCAAGACATGTGAGCCATGTACTGCAGCAGCAATACAATAGTACCTGTGATTTCTGAGTGTGAAATAATCAGACTGCACTGAAAAGATCTGTACTATGATTATAGATCTAGGGTTATCAACCTTTGGAGTCCTGATGTGACACTGTCAGATAAGCAACAGACTACTAACCACAAGGTCGGCAATGCAAACCCAGCAGCCACTCCTTGAAAACCCTACACAGAACCATCTGGTCAGTTGTGATCCAAAGTGGCCCTGTATAGGGTTTCCAAGGAATAACTGGTGAGTTTGAACTGGTGACCTCATGGTTCAAACTGACCTTGCAGTCCATGTTTCTCCTATACTTTTTGGATAAATAAAGGGGACTCTAAGAATAATTAACCAATATTTATAAGAAGCACACATATAGCAGTATGCCTTGCCTTAAAAATTCCCTTTAATAAGAGCCCTATCTCCTCCGCTCAGAGCAACATTTCTCAGAAGCATTCATTAAGTCGTTGTCTCCACTCCCTAACTTTCCTTTCTCTCCTCAACCCACTCAGAATGCTTTCATCTCCGACATTCTTGTGTGACTACCTTGAGCACAGCCCAGTTTGATAACCACTTCTCTGTGTCTTACTTACCTGGCTTGAGGCTCTGCGGCTCTCAACAGGATGGACCACACCCGCCTTTGTGAAGTGCTTTCCATCTATCCGTTTCCAGCACACCTGCCTGCTTTCCCTTCTTTCTCACTGGGTGCTACTTCTTGGTGTCCTTCACGTGCTCCTCCTGTTCGGCCTGACCTTCAAACACTGAAAGACCCAAAAGGTCTACTCTAGCTATAAAACGGGACTTCAAAATGTTCAGGGGAAAAAATAATGCCATCTTTCAGCAAACTTTTTGAAGCTCCCCTTATACACTCCATAGGTGATCTCTTCTAGCCCCAAAGCTTTAAATACAAATATATCAGAGATCTGTTCATGGTTCCCAGATTATAACTCTTCCAACAACTCTAGAATTTTATCTCCAACTATCTATTTGGTAACACAGCAAAAGTAAACTCTTGATTTCCTCCAAATTGATTATCCTACCAGTCTTATTCATCTCAATAAATTATATCACCAACTACTCAATTGCTAAGGAGCTCTGGTAGCGTAGTGGTTACGAATTGGGCTGTGAACTGCAAGGTCAGCAGTTCGGAACTACCAGCTGTTCCACAGGAGAAAGATGAGGCTTTCTGCTCCCATAAAGATTTACAGCCTCAGAAACCCTGTACAGGGTCGTTATGAGTCAGAACCGACTCCACGGAACATAACTACCACCACCACTCAATTACTGGAGACAAAAATAC
This sequence comes from Chrysochloris asiatica, assembly GCF_000296735.1. NCBI lineage: Eukaryota > Metazoa > Chordata > Mammalia > Afrosoricida > Chrysochloridae > Chrysochloris > Chrysochloris asiatica. The sequence goes on from NW_006408585.1 coordinate 1,406,994, forward strand.
AAAAATTACTCTTGATTTCTTTCCTCTCCTTACCCCAAACAACCCCAACATCCATAAATATCCTTAAAAAAAACAAGCAACAAAAAAACATGGTTCTTCAATCCATTGCTACCACCCTGATCCAAACTACCATCATATCCCATTCTAGACTACCTACCATCCTGATCCAAACTACCATTATATCCCATCTAGACTACCTACCATCCTGATCCAAACTAACATCATATCTCATCTAGAATACCTACCATCATGATCCAAACTGCCATCATATCTCATCTAG
>NW_006408585.1:1407423-1423645 GCF_000296735.1 Chrysochloris asiatica
CCTACCATCCTGATCCAAACTACCACCATATCTCATCTAGACTACCTACCATCCTGATCCAAACTAACATCATATCTCATCTAGACTACCTACCACCCTGATCCAAACTAGCGTCATATCTCATCTAGACTACAATAAAAGAATCCTTGCATCCTAGCTAGTTTTCCTGCTAACCTTCTTTCTCCCAGATAATCACTCTCCACACAGCAGCTAGAGTTATCTCTTGGAGAATCATGTTATTCCCCATGTGGTTTCCCATCCACAAAATGGATCTTACAGCTGGCAGAGCCTTGTGTGAACCAGCCCTACCTTGTCTTATTCTCCAGTACTAGCTCCTGTCAGCCCTTGCCAGGTTCCCTTTGGTATATGAACTTGTATACAGGGAGGTTCTATCTCAGAGCATTTCCTGTACTGCCTGTGACTGGGGACTGGGATACTACTCTACCTCTCTTCTATGCTTGGCTGCTCCTTTGTGGTATTCAATTGCGTCCTCTTGGGAGAGGCCTTCTCTGTCCACCCAATCTAGATAAGTTACCCAGGCACCACCCCATAAACTCATATATAGCTTATATTTGTCTTGTTAATTTATTCTTTGAATCAGATTCTGATTTGGTGTAACTGGGGAAGAGAGTTAATCCCTCGGCAGGAAGTCAAATCAGAATGAACCATTTGGAAACCCTGACCTCAGTCTTTTCTTAACCTACAGTAATGTCGGTCACACAAGGCAGGTAGGTCCTCAGGAAACCTTTGTAGTTCACATAAATCAACACACACATTTACTTGTATGCATAAGATCAAAAGCATGGGATGAAGCAGTCTGTGTGAATCCACCTATACTTTGGAAATATTTTGTTGTGGAAACATCAAAACACCCTGAAAGATTCTGTTAATAAAATCTTCAGACTGAGAGGCACTCAAAGAACTAGTTAGTCACCATCATTAATAATCCTACAGAAGAGAAGGCAAGGTCTACAGTTGCAATGTTTTAGATAGGTCTGGAATGCTTCTCAAATTTAAAAAGGGCTGGGTTGTTTTTTTTCTGCATTTAAGCCAGGTGCCCTTCATCTCATAGCATGACGCAGCAAAGACTGAACAGACCACTAGGAGGCCAGAGAGGTCTGCTCCTCTCTAGACAGAAGGAGGTCTGCAGGAGTTGCTGCAGGTGTTTCCATTGAACATACATGGCTGCAGACCCTCACCAACTAGGAGACGTTATTCATCCAGAACAGTGTGTCTGACTACCCAGTAAGTAAGGTAAGCCTGGGCTTACTTCTGTTTGCTTACTACTCTGTAGCGAACAATTTCATTTTTCCACCACATCGAAAATTCTGCTGGCATCTGTCTCTCACCCAAGGCCACAACACCTTCCTACAAATTCCAATTCCCAACAGGAACAGAATACCCAGTAAGCAACGTAAGAACAGACTCACTTGTGCTTACTTACTCATCTGTAGTGAGTGCTTTCACATGTTTTTTCACCATAGATGACTGGTAATCCGCCCCCGATTGGGAATCTAGTGTCTCTCCTCCAAAGAAGCACACTTTTTTACAACTTCAAGCATTACATTTCTTATATTGTTGTTGTTAAGTGCCATCAAGTCAGTTCTAATTCATAGCGACCCCGTATAGGGTTTTCAAGGACTGACTGGTGGGTTTGAACTACCAACTCTGTGATTCAAACCGACCTTACAGTTCAGTGCTTATCCTACAGCGCCACACCAGGACTCCATTTCTCTTATATGTTGTTGTTTTTAACTACTGTCCAGTAGGTTCTGGCTTATATCGACCCTGTATATGGTTTCTGAGGAGCAGCTGATGGGTTTGAACTGCTGACCTTGTGGTTCACAGTCCAGAGCTGATCCTACACCACCACACCAGGAGTCCTTTTTCTTATCTGGTGGTGGTGGTGGTGGTAGTGTGCCGTGGAGTCGGTTCCGACTCATAGCGACCCTGCATAGGGAATCTAGCGTCTCTCCTCCAAAGATGCACACTTTTAGAACTTCAACTTTCCGAGGCTGTAAATCTTTACGGGAGCAGAAAGCCTCACCTTTCTCTCACTGAACAGCTGGTAGTTTCGAACTGCCGACCTTGAGGTTAGCAGCCTGACTCATAACCACTACGCTACCAGAGCTCCTTTTTACCTATCTACCACTTCTAAATTATTCCAAAAGCACCAAGTGGTAGTAAATGCCTGCTTTCAAGCACCTTAATTAACACTAATGAAGTTGCCTTTCATCAAAATTTCCCTTAAGAGTTTTAGAAAAACAGTTATTCAAGAAAACTATGATCATTAATGTTCAGATGAGAGAAATAATCTCTTGAAAAGGAATATTTAGAATCACCTCTAGTTTTTAGAGTGCAAAATCACACTCTAAACCTAACTTAATATGCTATGTTGACTTTTTACTTTGCCATTTTCAAGAGGAAATTATGTTGAGGCTTATTTTTTCCTAATCTACTGCGTCAGGTTTTAAATAATTATACCACTTCCCAACACACACGCATACACTGCAGTTCAGAAAATCTTGTATCTCTCCTGGGGCTAATTAAAAAGGATTTAGATTTCTATAAGGAATGAATGAGATCTTTGTTAACCCACTTTAACAGGGCTCCAAATGACCCTGGGTTTATCTTGCCCTAGTTTTTAAAATGTAACTGACCCAGAATAAAGTAAGCTTATATCCAAACTCCCGGGAAAAACAGAACCAAAGTTCCCAGAAGCTAAAGCTGTATATAGAATCTAAGAGGAGAAGAAAAAAAAAAAAAAAATCCAGAGAAATACTATACAATGTGACTACCTCAAGAGCTCTTAATTTTCTTTTAATTGGAATAGTCTTAATATTATAAAACTTTACATTATCAAGCCAAACATCCTTTTAAGAAAACACAGTAAAAAACAGTACCAAGTATTAAGATATCAAAAACGTTCTAGAAGCTTTTGTGTCTTTATGATACAATAATGACAGTCAATGAAGGACTACATAACCTATTTCTTTTCTCTGGGTGTAATAATCACCTAACCAGTCAAAAGGCCCCAGGGTGATTTGCTTTTATTCCTAATAACTGAGCAGTCTGAATTGCTAGCAAAAATATCACTTCCCTTTGTTTACTCTTCATTATTTTCATCAAAATTCCACATATGAAACTTTAATGCAAAAAGAGTAGAAATTCCACCCAAAAGTCTTTTTTAAATCCTATTTCTCCTTCTCAGACTTCACTTGGTGTCATTCACTCACACTCACAAAGTAAATGAAGTTTTCCCTCAGCAACATGATACTAGAACCCTAATGAGCCCCCAAACACCATCTACACACCTCAGTGCTTCATGCCTAAAGAAATCAGTTTCATCCTAACTGACTGATTTTCCTGAACACTGAACAGTTCTTCTAATTCAGAATGTTTTATAGACCTGTTTTTTATATTGCAATGATCATTCACTTATTGGTTATACAACTGTTCACTGAAAACCTGAAATACGTCAGAAGCATTGGCAATAAATATACAAGATTACCCATTGCAAGGCACCTGCATTTTACTAGCATTGTCAATTCTACATTAGTGTCGAATCCAGGTGTATTGCATACTTTGATTTTCTTAGATAAGGGTAATATACTCAAGAATGAATAACAATCTCAATGGATTCAGTAAGAAGACTACAAACTCCAGGGAAGATCATACCACATGTTTGATTTTTTACAAAGAGATGAATATATAATTTGCCTCCCAAATAAGTTACATTTGTTGTTAAATGCCGTCCAGTAGGTTCCAACTCATAGGGACCCTGTATAGGGTCCGAGGAGCAACTGGTGGGTTGAACTGCCAACCTTGTGGTTTGCAGTCCAGTGTTGATCCTACAGCGCCACACCAGAAGTCCAACATGAAGAATAAAAGTCCTGGTGTGGCACTGTAGGATCAGCACTGGACTGCAAAGTTGGTTTGAACTGCAAGGTCCGTGGTTCAAACCCACTAGCCGCTCCATATGTAAATTACATATGTTAAGTGTACTAGATGTAAGTTACATATACTGCACTTGTATTATTCATCTCTCAAAAACTGAAACATGATAAGATATCCCAGACATTTTCAGCCATATTTTGGTTTCTTTTATATGTTGAATATCAAAATTGGTAACCTGACCCTGTTAATATTAAGGAGTCTTTAACTTATGTCACAAAATTAGTTAGATCTGCAACCCATGACATCAATAGGCAACAGCTGAGCTGGGATCCATGCTCTTTGAAGGTACATCATCTATTCATCTTTGAACCCTTCACACCTACTCCACTGTTCATGGCAGGTACTCAGTATTGAAAGAACAAATGAATAAAATGAAACATTACATTGCATTTGTTATGTCTGTAAGTTGACCTACTGGAAATGGATAATTTCTAATGTTACTAAGAATAATACATAAATTGGAAGTCTCTCTGCAGGTAGATACTCAATGAATAATGAATCAATTTAAATGAAATAATAACCCAAATACAGAGACTCACATTTCACTACTGAGCTCTACCAAGTAATGATATATACATAGAAGCCACAGAGGTAATTTTTTTTTTTAATCTTTTAAGATGCACCACCTAGATGATAAGAGAACTAAATAAAACATATGAGCATTGTTTGAAACGACACAGTGACTGGGCTGAACATGGTTTCACGCAGGTTCATGCAGATGGTTAATCAGTCGCTAGCATTTTGGCAGGACTGCATGAAAGCTAACTCCTTATGTGGTGGCAAAGGTAATAGAATACACACTCTTTCCTGGTTCCTGTTTCTAATTAACGACAGTGTTCTGTATTTGAATGCTGGTTTTCTAAAGCATTGGCCTACCTCCTTTGCAATAACAAAAATTTTTGCTTCTGTTATGTAAACTGTTCTCTTATGACCAGCAAATTACTGTATTTACCTGCTAAAAGGAAATAAATTAAATCTGAAATGTATAAAGGAAAGAATTCAAACTAGTTCAAAATTGCCTACAGCTGTCATTAAAAGTCCTCCTAGTGAGTCAGGCTCATAAAGCAATTTCCAGCCATTATTACTTTCAAACGGCCCTCCACCTATGGCACTCTTCTAACCTTTCCATAGCATAGAAAGTTCTCAAGAATTCCTTTGTACCTTTTCTCTACAGTTTACTTTAAGCAAACTGATAGGAAATAATATTTGATGGTCTTATTACTCGATGTTATTAAAATACTTAGGTAAAAGGCAAGAAACAAAAAGACTCTTTCACTTTACAAACTTTCATATGCGTTCCAAACTGTAGTCTAGTCCAGGCAAACATTACCCAACATGCATGTATTTGCAAATGTTCCCTAAGCAGTTTCCCCAAATCCACTTTCTCACCCCATCCAACCTTCCCATGCTTCAAAGTCAGATTAATTTCCAAAAGCACAGCTCTGACCTCTGCCTACAAAGCTTACTCTCAAGACCCTTCAAAGCTACCCATTGTCTGCAAGCAAAAATCAAAACACAAATGTTTTGCATTTGAATTCAGTTCCCTCAAGGGCCTTAATCTCAGAAATGTTCCTGAAAGGGTTCCTAGTATGCTCTCAAAGTACATTAAAAACCCATTGCCAACTTAAAAATTATTTAATTACTATAAAATTAGTTCTGACTCATATTGACCCTATACGGGGTTTCCGAGACTGTAAATCTTTATACGAGCATCTTTCTCGGGCAGAGTGGCTGGTGGGTTTGAACTGCTGATCTTGTGGTTAACAGTCCATTGCTTATCCTACAGTGCCACCAGGACTCCTTCAAACTACATTAAATAATATAGTCCCAACTTAAAAAATCCATGATTCATTTTCAAATTTAATCTCGTGCTGTTTTCATCATATCTGTCCAATATGTCTAAAACATTGTTCCCTGAACATACCTTACTCTTTCCCACATGAAGAACTTGCCAGAAACACCATTTCAGACAAAATACAAAGTTATGTGTGTGTGTTTTGTTTTTTCAGGATAAAGAGAAGGAAACTAAGCTTTATAAAATACCAATTTTCCTGCCAAGAAGTTCTGGTAGTGCAACAGTTAAGCATGTGGCTGTTAGCCACAAATTTGACTGTTCAAACCCATCGTTAGTCACTTTGAGGGATAAAGATGTAGCAGTCTGCTTCTGTAAGGATTACTGTGGTTAAGTACCATCAAGTTGGTTCCAACTCATAGCGACCTTGTATAGAGCTTCTGAGGAGCAGCTGGTGGGTTTGAAACACCACCTTATGGTTAGCAGTCCAGTGCTTATCTTTCAGTGCCACACCAGGAGTACCCTTGAAAACCTTATGGGGCAGTTTTACTGTGTTCTACAGGGTCACTCGGAGCCCTGATATGGTGTGTAAGGATAATGGGCTGGACTGCAAGGTCAATTTGAGCCACAAAGTTGGCAGTTCAAACCCACCAGCTGCTCCTTGGAAACCCTATACAGGGTTGCTATGAGTCAGAACCTACTCATTAGCACTTAACATTAACAACAGAGGTTCCCTGGAGAATCCTAGTGCGTGCTGTGGGATAATGCACTAGACTGCAAGGTTGGTTTGAGTCACAAGGTTAGAGGCTTACATTCAACCAGCCACTCCTTAGAAACTCTAAACAGGGTCACTAGGAATCAAAACCAATTCCTTGACACTTACCAACAACATAGGGTCACTATGGGAATCCTAGTGTGGTGCTGTTAGATAAGCACTGGACTGCTAATCACAAGGATGGTAGTTCAAACACACCAGCTACTCCTTGAAAACCCTATACCGGGTCACTGTGAGTTGGAACCAATTTGATGACACTTAACACCAACAACATAGGGGTCACTATGAGTTGGAATCGATTCAACAGCAATGGGTTTGGTGTTTGGTTTATTATTTTGCCTGGAAAATAATCTGAATGGAAAGATTTAAAGAATTCTATAATGGATATCTTGGCAAAGCAAATAATTTAATAACCTAAAATTTTACGTCTTAAATTCATTTAAAACAAGGACCATCCATAGCAATACAAAATGCAAACTAAACTAAAAAGAAAATTCCATTTTTACAATGTTGTTGTTAAGTGCCATCGATTAGTTCCCAACTCAAAGCAATCCTGTATTATAGGGTTTCTGAGGATTAGCTGAGCTTCAACCAACTGGGGTTCACACCGGCCTTGCAGTCCAGCCCATTAACCCGCAGCACCACGCTGTTCAAATTCGTAAATGTCATTTCTTTCTTCTACTAGTCATCCAACCATTTCAATATTATTCTCCTCCCTAGACTCCAAGAACATACACATACTTACAAAAAGACCCTCACAAATCCTTTCATAAAGATACTTTCTCAAAAAAAAAAAAAAATCACAAAAAAGATAAACAAAAGTAAGATAAAGAGCAGTCAACTGTTTATTGCCCTGCTCAATGAATTTCATTACAATAACTGCCTAATTCCTTTGTCCTGATTCCTTTTAGACCCCAGACACATGGAGTACCTGTTTCAGAACATATCAATGATGACTCACCACACTTTAACTGAGACCATTCCGTCTTTCCTTGAGTGTATTATTCTGAGTCAGGGTGTGGCTGCGGTTGTCTCACTTAGATAAGTGTTTGCTAAATAAAGGAGGTGTTACAAGTTATGCAGTTCTACTGCCTCTACCTGCCCTTAATATAAAGTGCTGAAACAATAACAAAATCTTTCTTATTAATGATGATCATGAGGCTCTCATATTACACAAAATCTTTTCTCATACTACTCCAAGGATCACAAAGCACATGTGAATTCTGTGAAATTCAAGTTGGCTTACAAAGTGTACAAAGCCCAATGCTTTTAAGACTAATACCAATAACGTGTAGTTCAGTAGTATAACATATAAGTGTATATAATATTATCTATCAATTTTTGTCCAAACACCTAACAATCCTGCCATGAAATTAAAGTTGCTTTGAGAAGTATACTATACAAGTCCGTCTGTCCTTCCATTCTTCCTTCCTACCTTCTCTCTTGCCCTTCCCCTTGCCCTCCCTCCTTTATTTCCTTCAGAGCCTTGAGCTGAAAGAATCACTTTACGTCTGATAATAATAATAATATGGAACCTAATTTTGGGAAATCTATTCATTTCACAGTTAAGCCTTCATTCTATAGTCATGGGAACTTCTGAGTTAATATCCCAGAAAGGACTGGGCCTAATGTGAGCACACCTTGTCAGGGTAAAGTTGGTAACATCACAGTATGGGCTTTCGGCCTCTCCCCCTAAGAGAAATACATTAAGCACCACGATTCTCTATATCATGAAGGTAAATCATTCAGACTAGCTAGTGTGTGTATATCACATTTCCATTGTTAAACAGCCCAGACTAGTTTTCTACTGTAAAGCAGACTGTTCAACCTTGTATAATTCAAAATGCATCATAAGAAACTGCTAATTTCTCAGCAATTTGCTAATTATTTTGAGCTACTTGTGAACCAGAGGTGCCCATCCATATTCTGGATATAAAGTTTGCTCAGAATTTAATAGAATAAGGCTAAGACTTAAATGGATATTTCACAGACAGTTGAAAGAGGAAATCCTCTTTTTCAAGTTGGTCTTTAAAATGAATTAGGGGAGTGTAGTACAGGGAAGGGAAAACTCTGCTCCAAGTGAAAGCCCAGCTCTGCTGTTCACTAGCCATAGGACCCTAGGAAAGTACAGTGGCTCTCAGTATCTGTGGGAGATGGATTCCAGGAGGCCCCCTCCCTGACTACCAAAGTCCACCAATATTCAAGTCTCTTATAAACAATGCACATCCTCCAGTACAGTTAAATCAGTTCTAGATTAATTTAGGGAGTCCTGGTGTGGCGCTGTGGGTTAATGCACTGGACTGCAAGGTCAGTTTGAACTGAAAGGTCGGTAGTTCCAAGATCACTAGCCGCACCTTGGAAACCCTATACAGGGTCGCTATGAGTCAGAACTGACTCTACTGCACTTAACAAGGACAGAGTACTTATAATACCTAACACAGACATAATGTAAATGCTATGATACTTCATTTTGCCCTTTAAGAGATTGCATTGACCACTTAACTGCTTTTTGTTGTTGTTGTTAAGTGCAGTCCAGTTGGTTCCAACTCATAGGGACCACAGAGCAGGTGGTGGGTTTGAACTGCTGACCTGTGGTTCACAGTCCAGTGCTGATCCTACAACATCACACCAAAAGTCCAACTGCTCTTTAGGAGATTTCCCCATGTCCCTTCAAATATTTTCAATCCACAGTTGGTTGAATCTGTGGATGTGCAACCCGTGGATACAGAGATGGACTGTAATTCAGACTTTCTGAGCCAATAAGCTCCTTCTCTGTACACTGAGGATAAAAAGATCTACCTCATAATTGGTTTATGTGGATCAACTGAGAAAATATTTGTAAACATACTCAAGCATGACTTAAAGTGTGGCTCAACATAAGCAGGACTCATAGATCATGAAGTTGGCACGGGACTGGCAATCTTTTGTCCTGTTACACATAAGATTGTCCTAAGTTGGAACAGACTCAATGGCAACTAATAGCAGCGATATAATACAGGAGGTAAATGGTAATATAGGTACTCCGGGAGAAGAGAGGAAGAAGCTTGTCTCTCAAGCTAAGACAATAGCTAACCATGGGATAAATGAGGGATGGATGAGCTGGACTTCGTCCAGTGAGGAGGAGGCAGTTCAGGGGAGCGTCAGGGGCAGTCGTGACAGAAAGGGAACAGAGTGAACACAGGCAGAGGGGGCAGGGCTCTTGGAGGACTGTGGGCTGGGACTGGTGGGAATGTGTGTGTGAGGGGGGGCGACAGACAAAGGAGGGTAGAGAGGAGGGTAAGCACCAGCTCAGAAAGAGCCCATGATCCACGCCAAGACATCTAGACTTTGTCCCACATACAATGGAAAGCCATTGAAGAGAAATGTCAGAAGGGGGAAAAAACAGAAAATCCAGACTTTCCGTTTACGAGTCTCTTATATACTATGAAGTGTCTACAGACTTCCATGGTCTTGGACAGGAAGGCCTTTGACTGAAAGGTTTGAATCCTAACTATGAAAACAAATAATAAAACCAGTTGCCACCAAGTAGATCCCAACTCATGGTTGCCCTGTATGTGAGAGTAGCAGTGTGCTCCGTCGGCTTTTCCGTAGCTGTGCTATTTGGAAGTGGACCAACAGGCCTTTCTTCCCAGAGTCTCCAGGGGACTTGAACCTTCAACTTTTTGGTTAGCAGCCCAAAACATAAGCAATTTGTACCACTCAGGGACCATTGAGTCTGCTAACCTCAAGGTCAGCAGTTGGAAGCCACTAGCTGTTCCGCAGGAGAAAGCTGAGGCTTTCTACTCCGGTAAAGATTTACAGCCTCAGAAACCCTGTTCAGGGTCGCTATGGGTCAGAACCGACTCAACAGCACTTAACAACAACAACAACAACAGATGTACAACTTCTGAAAGCATGCACAGAATCGTAATGAGCCAGAGTGGACTCCTCAAGGAAGGTGGGTTAGCTCTGTGTCATGCATTACTAATCTTCAAAGCACATCTGTTTTACAGACGAGAAAACAGAGACTCAAGAATATTAAGTGCCTGGCCCAGGTTCAAAGAATTACTAAGTAGCAGTACTAGTATGCAAATCAGATTTGCCTATTTATTGATAACACTAATTTCTTGAGCTATAGTACACATTTTATAGGCTACCTGAGTTACTACTCGCTTGCAACCAAACTTCACAGAAAAACAAAACTCTGGCTTTTTTTTTTTTTTTTCAATTTGATTCTAGCTAATTATCAATATTATGTATTTTAAAGATTTGCTTATTGAAAAATGAAAATCCTTACCTAAAGTATTACAGCTCAACTATTTACATGTCTTATTACTCTATGCAAATGACATAATATTTATTTTACAAGCCTGACACATACATTAGACTCGACCACAATAGCTATTAATTTACACCTCAATCCCAAAGTCAAGAATGTATTCAAAACACATTTCTAATTAAAGAGAAAATTTCAGAAAGAATGTCACTTTGGCATCCTTACCATAAATGACTGTTGTCGTTGTTAAGTGCCATAGAGTCAGTTCCGACTCATAGCGACCCTGAACAGGGTTTCCAAGGTTGTAAATCTTTATGGGAGCAGAAAGCCTCATCTTTCTCCCATGGAGCAGCTAGTAGTTTCGAACTGCTGACCTTGCAGTTCACAGCCCGATTCATAACCACTATGCTACCAGAGCTCCTTATAAATGACTGTAAGCCTATGATATTTAATTAATATTCTAACAACACTGTACAAACCTGTCCATACTCTAAAAATGTTTAGAAATAGTTTCAGAAATAGTATCAAATACTTGCCATACCCATATTTCTTCCATACCAGCTAACTTTGTCCCATCTCCAAGACATGCTTTATCAACACAAGTATGCCAAACTCCCCAAGAAGCTCCAATAAAATACAAACAGCACTTATTCTATATAAATGCACACATGGCAAGAAGATCATTCACTTACAATGAGCCTTTAAATACTATTACTTCCTACTGTGGCAAAATAAGAATGTATCTTTAAAAGAGGTTATGTGAAAGATACAAAAATGCAAATAATGTCAGGCAAACTATGGCTAACTAATTTTTACTGCTAGAGTAAAAAATTGAAAATAAGTAATTTCTTCCAAGTGTTCTTTATTTTTCTAGGGAGCTGAACTAGCAATAAAAACTGGGGAAAATACAGACATATGGAAACCACCATAAGAGAGCAGAAATTAAGAATTTGTAAATAGATGAAAGGTCGCCACAGTTTTTGATCTACGCAATGTTAATTACCTTGCAATGAAATCTGGAGATCATCGATGCCCAAGGAAGCCTGGTCATCTTCGGTGGCAGGCACAGCACAAGATGCCATTCTTTGAGTCAGTGGAGATTATATCATGCCCATCTCAGTTAAAAAAGTGAACTAAAAGAAGAGAGGAATGATCATTAGTAACTTTGCAGCTATTTCTAAAAAAACATGCATTGCCAGGAAAGAGCAACCAAACCATGCCATCTAAAAGAGGCACAGCTTCCTAATGGGTGTTTTCTTAGTTCGTGAAGACAATGTGACTACGCCTTCTTTTTGAATCATAATCAAGATTTTTGCCCTGTGACCTATTCATGCTGTTTGGAGTTGCTGGAAGAATGCCAAAAGAACTAGTGTTACAGATTCTACACTAGTGGTAAATAGAAAAACCAAGCAATTAGATTCAACGACTTGTCCAGAGAAAGTAAAGATGACACAAACCCCTTAGCTAGACATGTGTGTGTATGAAGTTGTTAACCTTCAGCCCACCGAAGTTTCTTTAAACTTCAACACAAGTTTCTTTTTGTGCTTCATAAATGTTGCCATTCACTGGAAACAGTAACAACTGAGCTGCATAGTTTGCGAAGTGAAACTAAAACAGCTAATACAACAAAATGACTATTTTGATGAGTTCTTTTGTATGGGAGTATTTTCTCACGGGCTTACTTTCTCACCTACACTTTTCTTTCCCTAAGCCCACCTTGACTTTTAAGAATCTTAACATTCAGGGCAATTCTTACTCTGCAACTCTTTTGATTCATATATTCAAACACCACAATTAGTATCCTGGGGTCTGAGAATAAAACATTGATTTCTCCTGTCTTTCATATCAAAATAAACTTTACCAGACATATAAAATGTAAAATTGACTCAGGGATGGATAGGGGAATGAATTAAATATATAGATAAATGATAAAGCAAGTATATCAAACACTAATGATAGAATCTGAATGTTAGGCATATGAGCGTTTCCTGTAAAAGCCTCTACTTTTGCTATGTTGTTTAAGCGTCGTCGAGTCAGTTCTGACCCAAAGCAACCCTCTATAGGGTTTCCAAGGAGCGAATGGTGAGCTTGAACCACCAACCTTGCAGTTCAAACCGACTATGCAGTTTAGAGCATTAACCCACAGCGCCACACCAGGACGCCCTACTTTTGCTATATGTTAGGCCATTTTCATATCATAGTAAAATGTTGGAAGGAAAAGCTGAAAAATAAATAAACCTAAGTGGTGTCAACAGCTACATAGAATCATATGAAATGTTCAATAGACTACTTTTTAAAAATACAAAGAATACGAATCATTAAAAAGTTAAAGGTAGATGAGACTTCAAAAATCTTTTAATCCAGCTTTATTCCCTTTATTTATCATAAAAATCTTCCATTCTCTTCCCACATAACTCACTATTGTCAAAGACTGTACTTACCAAAACACCTTGGTTTATCAATAATTAACTTGTTTTGTTCTCTGAATTGAGATCCATCAGAATGAACCTATATTAAGTGTTATACTACACTGAGTTGATACCATTTCAACATACACACACACACACACACACACACACAAATCTGTTTGCAGTTCAATGGCATCCAGCGGCCTGAGACAAATCAAGATGCCACTGTTTTCAGCTTTTTCCTGTACTGAGGGTGTCTACTACTCCTTCACATACCTTGAGCTCCTTAACCCAAAGTGGAGAGAAAGCATGTCTTCATTTTGTTAGGAGAAAAACTGAGCTCCAGAGCAAATTTCTAAAGAGCACCCACTATTTCAAAGCAGGACTAAGAAAAAAGAACAATAGTAGCAAATGCTTACACAGCACTTATTATATTTAGGCAATGTTCTAACATTTGCTCATATGGCCTCATTTAATCTTTGCAACAACTACAGGATTGAGGCACTACATTTTATAAGCCCCATTTTTGCAAAGAAGAAATGGAGCTGAGATACATAAATATCATACACAATTATATAAGGACACACAGCTAATAAACTATGGTACCAGGATCTGAATCCAGAAGGTCCAGGCTCTTAATCAATATACAGTGGTACTTCTTAGAGCAGCTAAAAATTTACTCTGTATTACTGATTAAGATCTTTTTCTCACTCATTTGTTTAAATCATTTGTGGTCATCCACTCGTTGAATGAGTTTAATGAACAGAAAGGCAATACACAATATGGGAACAAGGGAAAAGAAGAACTGAGAAGTGTCTACGGTAAATGTAGTCCTGGTGTAGTGCTGCAGGATAATGTACTAGACTGCAAAAGGTCGGTTTAAACGGACTCTGACTCAACAGCACATAACAACAAACAGTAAATGCTATGACATGGAGTCAATTCATAGGTAAATAGGTGTGCTAAATAGATTGAGTTGTTGTTAAGTGAGTGTCAAGTCAGTTCTGACCCATAGTGACCCTATGTAGGGTTTCCAATGAGTGACTGGTGAGCTTGCAGTTCAAACTGGCTTTGCAGTCCAGCACATTAACCCATAGCATCACCCCAGGATGGAGTCCACCTGCATATATGAAAAGAGATGGTGGTGGATATTTCTACATACATATTTGCAAATGTTGAACATGTACTCATATACGTAATAGAGCATATTGTGTGCACAGTTATAGAAACTACTTAGGCATCAGGACTAAACCACTTGAGAACATGCAAAATGCAGCTCATAAAGATAATGTTCTACACCCTAGTCTGATGAGTAGCATCTGGGGTCTTAAAACTTGCAAGCAGTCACCTAAGAAGCATCTGGAGCTTAGAAGAAAAAAAAAGAGAAAGAAAGAAAACTCAGGGAAGCAATTCATCCAACGGACTAATGGGCCACATGAACCACAACCTTTTCTAACCTGAGACCAGAACTAGAGGAGGTGCCTGGTTACCACCACCAACCACTCTGACCTAGATCAACAGAGAAAATCCTATTCAGAATGCATAAAAAATGTAAACCAAAATTCAAAGCCAAAAAAAAGACCAGAGTTAACTTGTAGGAAAGAGACTAGAGGAACCCCCAAGACGACCACCCTGAAAAAACACTACAACTTAAAACTGAAGACACTCTCAGAGGCCACCTTTCAGTCAATAATAGATGGGACTATGAAACAACCAATGTGAAGAATGTGCCTCAGAACAATCAACTATACAAGATCAAAAGGACAACATTTGCCCAAAACCAAAGATGAGAAGACAGAGAGGGACAGGAAAAGCAGATGAATGGAAATGGGGAAGCCGGGGAGGAAACGGGGAGAATGATGGCACGTAGTGTGAACTGCAATCAGTATCACAGAACATGTATGTATGAACTATTGACTGGAAAACTAATTTGCTACATAAACTTTCATCTAAAGTGCAGGTGGGGAAAGTCCGGTCCCCAGACCTATGCTGTAGTTGCCAAGTGCAGACCCATAATGACCCTGTATATTGTTTTTAAGGCCCACAAAATCATTTGGTCTGCCTCTGCCAAGGCAACTGCAGTTCTAATCATCACATTCAGGGTGAGTTAATTCAATGTCTGACCAAATATTGTAGGCTAATTTTTAAGTGGATAATTTTGTGTGGCCTCTGAATGAAGTTACAAATTTTGGCAGGATAAAAGCCTCCCCATCCGTGACCTAAAGCATATAAAATGTTTAAGTGGGGGGGAGTTTGTCAGCTTGACCCCACCAGTCAGCTTCATGGGAAAACAGCCTGGAGATTGGCTTCTGTAAAGATTACAGCCATGAAAACTCTATGAAGCTCAATTCTACTCTGTACCACATGAGGTCACTGTAAGTTGGAATCAATGAAAAACAACTGGGGCTTTTCTGGGGTAGAGAGGTACTCAACGGCATTTGTGTTAGATTCAGTCCCCAAGGGCTTTAATCATAGGGTAGCAAAACACTGAGCTCAACATAAGAGATCTATGCAGAGAGTGCTACGGGACAAGGGAGAAGGCATGCCCCTACATAAAACTGAAGATGCAAATGACTGTCAGGATTGTACTGTCATTTAACTCCAAACAATTCCGCTACCATTATATGGATGATACCTTGAATTCGGTAAAAATATCTGAGTCACCCAACATCACTCAATATTAATAAATAAATATTAATAAATAGGTATTGAATATAGGAGAAATAATCTAAATAATCTAGATTTCCTTTATATTCAAAGTAAAAACAATAAAGTACATGTTTGTTGTTATTGCTAAGTGCCATCGAGTCAGTTCTGACCCACAGCGACCCTGTGTAGTGTTTCCAAGGAGTGGCTGGTGAGCTTGAGCTGCCGACCTTGCAGTTCAAACTGACTTTGTAGTCAAGTGCATTAACCCACAGTGCCACACCAGGATTCCAAAACACAGGCTGTTGTTGTTGTTGTTAAGTGCCTTTGAGTCGGAGCCGACCCACAGCGACCCTGTACAGGGTTTCCGAGGGTGTAAATCCTTACGG
>NW_006408585.1:1423745-1428763 GCF_000296735.1 Chrysochloris asiatica
AACCACTGACCTTAAGGTTCGCAGCCCGATTCGTAACCACTACGCTACCAGAGCTCCTTAAACACAGGCTGGTAGCCTATAAATCAAGAACTACTGTGGTGTTAACACTGATACGTGAAATTCACTACATTGTAAATGAACTTCTTAATGTTGTAGAAAAAATAATTTAATATAAAATGGTTTAAAAAAAAAAGTCTAGATCTTAAATGTCTGAAGGTTTCCGCTTTTAACAGTGAAAATTTATTTACCAAACAAGTCAAAAAAAATAAATTTTCATTTCTTGAGGATTTTCCTGGGACTTCTAAAAAAAAAAAATGTTCATCAAGAGTAAAGCTAAACTTTAAAGAGTAAATTACAGTACTTGGACATTTTAGATTATTGATTATTGACCTAAATATTGTTTTGGTACAACCCAAAACATGCTAAGAGGTCACAAAGATCTGACTGATACAATCTCTGATAAAGAAATTGTTTCTGAGGAGAAATTGTGATAAATGGTTGACATCCCCAGAGAAGAATTTACTTGCCAAATGTTAGTTTCCATCACGTTAGCCTCCAACTCATAGTGACCCCATGTGCAACCAAATGAAACGCTCCCCATAATCAGTTGCAGATCAGGCCATTGTGATCTTCATCGGCTGCTTCTGGGAAGTAGATTATCAGGACTTCGTCTTAGTCTGGAAGCTCTATGGAGACCTGGTCAGCATCATAATAAAACACAAGCTTCCATTGACAGACAGGCCATGGCTGTGCCTGACTACGGATAGAACCAGTGTCTTCTGCATGAAGAACAACAATTCTACCACTGAAACACCAAAAACAGGACCTGGAAGAAACTGGAACACAATAGAAAACAAAAGCCTTGCTGATATTTCTCAGGTTTTTGAATTGAGAAGCTAGCAAGAGTGAGATTTGGCAAATCACTGGCATGAGTTACAGGGATCTCTACCAACTAAAATCACCCAAACCTGTCCTATCACTGGACCCTGACTCTCCTGGTGGGAGGAGAGGGGCTGCTTCCTAAAGCAGAAATCACAACAGAGGCGTTCCCACATGCTCTTCTCAGCTTTAGTCTTCCTTTTCACAATAATATAACTACCTCCAAGATTTAGAATTAAAGTAAATGAGTGTTCTTAAAGATGACTGGAGTCCTGGTGTGGCACTGTGGGTTAATGTGCTGGACTGCAAAGTCAGTTTCAACCACAAGGTTGAAAGCTCACCAGCTGCTCCTTGGAAACCCTATACAGGGTTGCTAAGGGTTGGAACCGATTCAAGGGCACTTAACAACAAAGGTGACTAATGGATCATCACCAGGCAGACAACCAAAGGCTGTGGAAAGAATTAATGCAGTAGCAGTTCAGATTTTAGGATTGAGTATGATAATGTGGAACTGTTTGTAAAAGTCATGTAAATTAGAATAGGTGCTTTATTAAATGTCATGCACTGTTTTGAAATGACTGTGGTTTGCTTTAGCAATACAGCTTAATATGGCTTTGATATATCTTAAACCTCAAAACACTAGTGAATTTCCTTTTTTCAAAGAACTCTTGGCATTTACTTCGGGTAATTATGATTAGAAATTTGCCAACTGAAAAAATGAAATGGCAAAAGAGATTATCTCAAGTGAACAGGATTATATGTGGTTTTTATTTTCTTCTTTTTGTTTATCTGCATTGTACAATTTCAAATGATGAATGCTTCTTTCTGTGACAATAAGAAAAATGGTTTTGCTTTTATTTTAATGAAACTGAAGTATCTAGTTCTGGGTCAGTCCTTCTATCCATACGCTTTGTAAACTATTATCCAGAACTTTCAAATGAAGACAAAAATACTCTATTCACAGAAATAAAATATTAGAAATATTCATTTGAGTTTGTCCAAAATGTCTAGATAATATTCCTAAAAACCACTCTGGTAGCGCAACTGCACTTTTGTCATCATTAGATAATTTAGTAAACAAGCATGGCCAAATCATTATGTCAGGTCGGTTTGAACTGTAAAGTCGACGGTTCAAACTCACCAACCACTCGTCAGAAATCCTATACAAGGTCGCTACAAGTCAGAACTGACTCAACAGGACTTAACAACAACATAGAAAAAAAAGAGGCATCTATTTTATCATCAAAGATTGGTCAGATAGTTTACCATATCAGGATTTACTTTATTCAAGTATTTCTTTGACCCACTCACTGCCACAGAGTCAATTCCGACTCACAGCAGCCCTAAAGGAAAGAGTAGATACTGATCCATGGGCCTTCCAAGGATGTAAACTTTTACAGACAGATTGTCTGTTTTCTCCCATGCATGTCTGGTGTGTTTAAACTGACAGCCTTTCCAACAACAGCCTAATGCTTAAGCCACTGTGCAGCAAGGGATCCATTTCTTTAAGCTGTAAATGTTAGCATTTGCCCTGGGCCATCTCCCTTGGTCTTTATTCTTCAGCCACACCACATTAAGGCGCTCTGGTAGTGTACTGGTTACCAACTGGGCTGCTAACCTCAAGGTCAGCAGTTGAAATAACCAGCTGTTCTACAGGAGAACGATGAGGCGTTCTGCTCCTGTAAAGATTTATAGCCTCAGAAATCCTGTACAGCGTTGCTATGAGTCGGAACTGACTCCATGGCACATAACCACCACCACATCACATTATTCTGTCCCACCCAGAAATTCTCAAAGTTTCCCCTGTTGCTATAAAGCTGTATTGGTGTTCCTAGTAACTGAGTTCTGTGGATCAGTACTGGACTGTGAACCACAAGATCAGGAGTTCTAACCCACCAGCTGCTCCTAGGAAACCCTATACAGGGTCGTTATGAGTCAGAACTCACTCCACAGCACTTAACAGCAATCTTCAGTTTTGTTTTGTTTCCATAAATCTTGTCTAACTTTGTTATTCCAGCTCTTTTCATTAGGGCCCAGATGGTGCAATGGTTGAACATTTGGCTGCTACCGAAAGGTCAGCAGTACAAATCCACCAGTCTGTCTGGAGAAAGAAGATGTGGCAATCTGCTTCTATGATGATTTACAACCTTGGAAACCCTATGAGGCAGTTCTATTTTGTTGTTAAATGCCATTGAGTCTGTTCTGACCCACAGTGACCCTGTCTAGGGTTTCCAAGGAGCAGCTGGTGAGCTTGAACTGCCGACGTTGCAGTTCAAACCAACTTTGCAGTCCCATGCATTAACCCACAGCGCCACACCAGGACTCCTACTCTGTCTGTCCTTTCGTATAATCGTATTATCTCTTGGTCTGGTACGATGTTCCAGACCAAGAGATTTTTACAATCCATTCTATTGCCTTCCATTATTCATATACTGACACCAGAAAATACCAGCGCAATCAATCCTATCGATTCAGTATACTTCTGGAAAACAAGCATGTAGCAATTCTCGCTGGGTTTGTAATCTCACCAGGAAGCAGTATCCCTCACCAGGCAGAGCCAGTCTTGTAGCTGCACCACCCACTTACACCCTGATAACATCAACCTGAGTGAATGCAGCCTCTTCCTCAAAGCAGTCTTCCGTTGACCCAAATGCTGTGCCCTGCAGAACATGGCTGTAGAATGGGAATGATAAGATTTATAAGATAGTTGTTGGAATAAATGAAAAAGCACAGGAAGCGATACATTAAAATAACCACTAACATGCACTGAGGAATTCTGGTGTGGTGCAGCAGATTAATGTGCTGGATTGCAAGGTTGGTTTGAACGCAAGGTCAGCAGTTCAAACTCATACAGGGTCACTATGAGTTGGAACCAACTCGATGACATTTAACAACAATACCATGCACTGAATGCTTACATACTATGGAAGATTACAACAGTCTATGTTGTTACTGTTAAGTGCTACTGAGTCAGTTCTGACCCATAGTGACTCTGTACAGGGTTTCCTAGGAGCAGTTGATGAACTGGAGTGCTTTCAGGCTGAGGCTGGTGGAGTGGTGTGTCCTGTGGGCATGGTTGAGGAAAGGCTGTACTGACTGCAACAACGGTGCCCTGAGCATTTCTGACCCTGCGCCTAGGCTGGTAACTTCCCTAATAAACCCTGTAACTGCAAGTCTGCTGTCTGAGTTGTGTATGGCCGTTGCAACAACTTATTAAACCCAGCTGAATAGAGAGGGCTGTTAGAGGAGGGGTTGGTGCTCATTATTTTTTGCAGGTAACCTTGAAAATGTTATGCTAAGTGAAATAAGTCCGATATAAATGGATGTGATCTCACTTAACCTGAAATTTCTGGTACACACACATGCACAGAGATAACAAGTTGATTAGCAGTTACCAGGGTAGAGGAAAAGGGAGGAATAGGAGAGTTATCGCTTACGGGACACTGAGTTTCTGTTGAGGGTGATGAGAAACTTTTGGAGAAAATGGTATCGTTGTACAATAAGGCAAATATAATTAATGCCACTGAATTGTACTTAAGCAGTTAAAACGGCAACTTTTTTATATTCATATATTTCACCAAAGTAAAAGTTGAAGGGAAAGATTGCAAGCAAAAGCTGTCTGGCCAGGAATTGACAAAAAGCTGGCTTCCAACTTTTTAGATGTTGAATGTCCCTTTCTGAAACAGAACTTGTTACTGCTGCTGTATCTGTTCTGGTTCAGGAGGTACAGCCAGTTTCTAAGCAAATGCCTACACAGAGCACAACCATTGCTTTCCTAGGATTTAACTGTAGCCAAAAGTATTCAACAAAAAGTGAAAAAGAGTATCCATTTGCTGAACAAAGACTGATTTTTGACCCTGAGAAAAACAAAGTAACAAGTGTTTGTGTATACAGAAAGGACTAAGGCACACCCAAGGAGCCCTGGTGGTTCCAACTCATAGCAACCCTGTATAGGGTTTCTGAGGCTGTAAATCTTGAAAGGAACAGAAAGCCTCATATTTTTTTCTGTGGAGCTACTAGTAGACTCAGACTGCTGACCTTGCAGTCAGTGGCTCAGTCATGTTGACTTGACCAGGATTCCCAGTGTTTTTGGCAGTTGAGATGTGGTTATTCCCATGGTGAGAATCTAATACAGTGTA
>NW_006408585.1:1431243-1436001 GCF_000296735.1 Chrysochloris asiatica
ATTCTTTCAATGCACTTTGGACTTCATCTCTCATACTTCAGACATATTGTCAGGAGGGACCAGTCACTGGAGAAGGATATCATGTTTGGTAAGGTGGAGGATCAGAGAAAAAGAGGAAGACCCCCAACGAGATGGACTAGCCAAGTGGCAGCATCAATGGAGTTAAGCGTGCCAAGTAGTGAGTTTGGCCCAGGATCGAGCAGTGTTTTGTTCAGCTGTGCATAAGGTCACTATGGGCTGGTACCAACTCGATGGCACCTAACAACAACAACCAACTTCTTCAATCTGAAATTGAGCAAACATGAAATCAAGATGTATTGATAATTACTGGTGATTGAAATACAAAGGCTGTAAATAAACAGGAAGGATCCGTCATTGGAAAATATGGCCTTCGTGATAGAAATGAAGCTGGAAATCGCATGACAGAATTTTGCAAGACCAACAACTTGTTCATGGCAAATACTTTTTTTAAACAACATAAAAGAAAATTATGCACATGGACCTCACCAGATAGAATATTCAGAAGTCAAACTGACTACTTCTGTGGAACGAGATGGTGGAAAAACTCCGTATCATCAGCCAAAACAAGGCCATGGGCAGACTGTGGAATAGACCACCAATTGCTCATATGCAAGTTCTGATTGAAGCTGAAGAAAATTAAAACAAGTCCATGAGAGCCAAAATGTGACTTGGAACATATCCAAGCTGAATTTCATACAGGAAAAGAGTAAAAGGTTATTAAGAGGACAAGAAAGAATACAAAAATGGATGTTAGAAGAGATCTTGAAACTTGCTCTCCAGGATAGAGATGTTAAAGCAAATGAAGACATTAGGAGGTAAAAGAGCCAAATAGAAAATCCAAAGGGCAGCTTGAGAAGACAAAGTCAAATCTGATAATGAAATATACAAAAACCTGGAGTTAGAAAACTAAAAGGGAAGAATACGGTCAGCATTTCTCAAGTTGACAGAACTGAAAAAAAAAATTCAAGCCTCATCTTGAAATACTAAAGGATTCTATGGGCAAAATATTGAATGATGCAGAAGCCATCAAAAGAAGATGGAAGGAATACACAGTCACCGTACCCAAAAGAAATGGTCGATGTTCAATAGTACAGATCAAGAGCCAACGTTACTAAAGGAAAAAGAGCAAGGTGTACTAAAGGCATTGGCAAAGAACAAGGTTCCAGGATTTCATGGAATACAAATTGAAATCGTTCCACAAACTGAAGCGGCACTGGAGACACTCACTCAACTCACAATAAAAAGTTTTAAAAAAATAATGTTAAATGGGATCAAACTGACAAGAATTGAAAGATTAGATAGAAACCTTAGGAGACAGTGAGTTTGTTAATGGGGTAGGAACAATTCAGAAGAGAAGAGTGAGAAAGTTTGTACAACTCAATGAATGTAATCAATATCACTAATTATACATATTTGGTGTCGATTTTACTGTATATTGTTCTCAGGAAAATTATAAGATAAATCTTCCTGTTTCAACTACACAGGAATAAAGTAATGTCATTGTATCTGTCCCATTCCATACCCTATCAAGATATTTTAGAAACTGGCTTCTATATTTCTAGGTCCTTCTACCGTATACCTACCATTATAAACAGTAAGAATAAATGCACGTTTGTAAAAAAAAAAAAAAAAGAAAATTTAATTAAAAATGTACACCATGCATCCCAGAGAGAATCTGTGGTTTGTAACACATGTTCATCATTCTTCTGGGTGAAAATGCTGAGAAAGTTTGAAGGAGAGACAGAAATGGTGAGAGAACGCTCGTCAGATGACTTCAATTTTCTCAGAAAATTCAGAATTCAGAAACTTGGCAGGAGGATGGTATGGAGGTCCTTGGGAAATGAATGGTGCTTGCAACAAGTGACAGTGAAGACCATGAACTAGCCAACTCACAACCTAGACACGGAATATATAGAGAGCTACAGAGAAGGCTCACTGAGGAATGCCAACACTGGCTGCAAATGGGCCCATGCAGCAGAGTTCCAAAGCTTTCCCAGGTATGCTCAGCAGAGAAATTCTCACATCTAGCTGACGCTAAGATAGCAGCATCAACTGCTGACTTGGCAGTTTTCTGTCAACTAAAAAAAAACAGTCTAAACTGCACATGTGTATAAGGAGACATGTTCCAGAACATCCACTGTACAAATGTTTTTAACAACAAAATGTAGAAATAATTTAAATCCACCAGTTGTTGCTGTTGGTGCTGTTAAGTGCCGCAGAATCTATTCTGACTTATAGCAGACCTGTATAGTGTCTCTGAGGCTGTACAGCTTTGCAGGAGCAGAAAGCCTCATTTTTCGCCCATGGAGCAGCTGGTAAGCTCCAACCAATGACCTTGTGGCTTGAAATCCAGTGCTTATTATACAGAGCCACCATGCTCTCCAAGTCCATCAGTAGGAGACTGGATAAACTCATGGTATAGATACCAGGGAAGACAAGCACATACTTACAATGAATGAACAACCCCTTATCAGCATGGATATACATCCAAACTATTATGCTGGGTTTAAAGAGAGAGAGAGAGAGAAAGCACATCAAAAGAGATATACATTGAAGTAATTTCTGTAAATTATGTAAATTTAAAACACATACACACACATATAGTCAAAAGATGAGAAACATGCTCAGGAATGATACCTACCAACTCCAGAGAATAGAAGGTGAAGGGATGGGGAAAAGGTAGGACATCAGCTAGACAGTTAATGTCTTCTTTCTTCTAAGTACGTAACATCTATATAGGGAGGACATTACATATGTTTAAAATATTCACTAGTACACTTTTCTAATAATAATAGAATTCTACCTAGGTTAGAAGGCGCTCTGGTAGCGTACTGGTTATGAGTCAGGCTACCAGCCTCAAGGTCAGCAGTTTGAAACTACCAGTGGTTCCATGGGAGAAAGCTGAGGCATTCTGCTCCCGTAAAGATTTACAGCCTTGGAAACCCTGTGCAGGGTCACTATGAGTCAGAACCGACTCCACGGTACTTAACAACAACAACACCTAGGTTAGAGAAATGAGATGAAATGGTTCAGAGTGCCCTAAACTTAGAGTAAAATAAAGTTGGCTTTAGTCTCAGCTCTGCCACTGACCACACAGTCTTGGACAAATCATCAGCTTCTTCAAGGTTTCCTTTCTTCATCTATGAAATTAAGGATAATGATTTTGTTTGGGCCAGCTCATGGACATTCACATTTTTACCAAAGGATATAACCCTTAGTTCTTTGCTACACATTTAAAAAGTTAGAATACAAGAAATAACATCCATGGAGGAATGCCTGAAAGCTTGAAGGTCCACCCATTCCTGAATATTGTCCTTGGATCCTGTCCAGCCAACAGGGAACTAACTGTGAACCCAAACTGCATTGTTTCAGCCCCTTAGAGAACACCTTTTATTCAAATGTATTCTGGTGTAATCCTGTAAACCATACTGGGCAGGATACTATAGGAAACAGCCAAGAGAAATCCACCATTGTGTTTTTTATATGGCAGATCAGGAATACACAGTCCTAATACACCCAGTGTTCCTTTTCAGAGGACCCAGTGGCAAATTCCCTCAGGTCTCAGTACCAAGAAAAGCTGAGAACCTGAACACCTATAGTTTTTAATCTAATGATCACATTATTTTTGGCTGTAATAGCCTATCTCTAGCAATTACAGAGGAGTCCTGGTATGGCACTGTGGGTTAATGCACCTGACTGCAAAGCAGTTTGAATTGCAAGGTCGGCGGTTCAAGCTCACCAGTTGCTCCTTGGAAACCCGGTCACTATGGGTTGGAACTGACTCAATAGCACCTAAACAACAAGCAATTATAGATGATTTTGTTGTTGTTAAGTCACCTCAAGTCAGTTGTGACTCACAGCAACCACGTATAGGGTTCCTGAGGAGCAAACGGCATGTTTGAACCTCTGACCCTGTGATTCAAACCAAATTTGCAGTCCAGTGCTTATACTAGAAAGCCACACCAGGACTCCTCAGACAGATATTGCTTTACCCACTAGAGTTTTATTCACAAAACTTTATTTTTCTTTCACTCCAATGTCTTCACCTGATTTCTATTCTGTTGGATTCTATTCTGCATGGATATAAACAACTGATCAAACTTTCTCTGGAATAAGGGAGAAAAAATACAAGTTAAATTAGCTCCCAGACTTTTTGCAAGGGCCTGATGAGATAATATACAAAGCATGTTATTGTTGTTAAGTGTCGTCAAGTCGGTTCCGACCCATAGCAACACTGTATAGGGTTTCCAAAGAGCGATTGGTGAGTGACCACCGACCTTGTAGTTCAAACGGCTTTGCAGTCTGGCGCATTAACCCACAGCGCTACACCAGGACTCCAGTATGTAGAATATTATAAAATGAGAAACAAATAAAATTGTTATTCATTGATGACAAAAAATTGAAAAAAACAACAACAAGAAACACCTAATATAAAATGGGAGTTTATGTGAGCTGAATAAATGGGATTATTTAAATACATCCCAATGCCACGTGTGATAATTAAAGTTTTGTGGCAACTTCATTGGGCCAGGATCCTCAGTGGTTTGGCGATTGTTGTTGTTGTTATGGTTGTTAAGTGCCGTAGTTGTTGTTGTTGTTAAGTGCCGTTGAGTCGGTTCCGACTCATAGCGACCCTGTACAGGTTTCCGAGGCTGTAAATCTTTATGGGAGCAGAAAGCCTCATCTTTCTCCTGCGGAACCGCTGGTAATTTCAAACTGCTGACCTTAAGGTTCACA
>NW_006408585.1:1437273-1443567 GCF_000296735.1 Chrysochloris asiatica
TCCTGGTGTGGCACTGTGGGTTAATGTGTGGACTGTAAGGTCAGCTTGAACCACAAAGCCCGTGGTTCAAGCTCACCATTTGCTCCACGGAAACCCTATATAGGGTCACTATGAGTCAGAACCAACTCGATGGCACTTAATAACAGCAACAACAACAAATATATATATATATATAATTTTGTCAAATCACTTTTGCTGATAGCATCATCCCTCTCAAATGAAGAGATTACGTCATCTTTTTCTTCAGATCCATTATCAGTAAAACCATTATCCCTTCTGCCCACTCTTGAGTGCCTGGGCCTTTGTTTGGGGCATCTGAAGAGACTGATGTCTTGCAAGGCATTGCTAAATGTTTTCAAGAAACTGAAGGCACTCAGCTCTAACCCCATGGGTCAGCAAACCTAGTTTCCCCACTTAAATGCCTACAGATAAGCCACTCTATAAGCAATCTTCCTGTCCAAAGCCACTCAAGGTTTACTTGTTCCTTACGATGGAAAGCCCATTGCTATGTCTTGTGCTCTGGTTCTTGATTCTGTTGCTGCTGCTCCTCTGCCACTCCTCCAGTGTCACGGCTTTCTGTCACTGGTTTGAGGAAGTTCAATACACAGGGATCTTGGGATTCAAAGGACACATTCCATTCCTGGCTCCTGCTTCTGAGATGGCTCCTTTTAAACCCATGTTAGAGCTTTCACAATTACAATGAACTCTGTTGACATCCACACCTTAATCACTGTCATCCTATCAGTATCTTCTCTTGCCCAGATCCAGCAGGGCAGAAATGTTATTTGGTGGGGGTTACAGACTATGGCTAAGGACCTCTGGTAGCATAGTGGTTACGAATTGGGCTGCTAATCTTACGGTCAGCAGTTAGAAACTACCAGCTGTTCCGTGGGAGAAAGATGAGGCTTTCTGCTCCCGTAAAGATTTATAGCCTTGGAAACCCTATGCAGGGTCGCTATGAGTTGGAACCAACTCCACGGAACAACAACAACATAGAGTATGGCTAGAAGAGACATTCGCTAATTCACTACACCACAGGCCAACCCCGAGCTCTTCTAGCCATTGTTCCTTTCATCCATGATGGATTAACTTTCCCCATATCATTTTAATTGTGCTCAACCATGAAAGCTTGTAAGCCAGCCACTTCATGCCTTTATCATCCCCCATTTTTGATAGCCAATTTCTAAACTGCCCATCTCTAAGAACTCAGTCCTTTGAGAAAACAAACATGTTCTTTGATGTAAAGAATCTTCTGTTCTTGGAACTTTAGGTATCTGCATTCATAAGCAAAGTCCAGTCCACAGCAAGCCTTTGAAGTTTCAACAATTTACACTAGCTCAAACACTTTTTCTTCATTCTGTTGGGTTCTGGTCAGTTCAACCCTAGCCAACCTTACTAGGTCAAAGGCAAGCTTGGGAGTCCACACACTCTTTCCTGTGCTTCAGACCAGTAGGTCCCTTCACTCACTCTCTCAACCCTAGTCCCATGGGTTAGATCAATGTCCTAGGCTCACGAGTCCACACAACTGCCTGGACTTCAAATGAGCCAGCCCTTCCTCTTCTCTCAACTCATTTCTTCATTGCTGCACTCTCCTCAACTTCTACTCATCAAGTGACCCCAGGTGGTCACGAGTGAGTATACTAGGCTGGCTGCTTGCTGACTCCCTTTAACTTTCAGTCCTAGAAAGGGTTTTTTGGTTTTTTTTTTTCTGATAGGCACAGACTTTTTCTGCCTTGATACATCCCACAGCAAACTGGTTGCTTAAAATTCAAAATGCCAGTCATTTTCCTTTTAGCAGGTCTTTCCATTAAGCTCAAATCTCCTATTCTCTCAGCAATTCTGGACGGGGCTCAGGTTTTCATCTAAACCCTTTACTCTATACACAGGCTTCTGACATTAAATTAGGTCTCTTCCTTCTAGACAACCAATCAAGTATAGGCTGAAGGAAGGCTTACAAGCTCTCTGTATTCATGACACTCCAATGACTTTTGCCCCAGGTGATACCAGTAGCCATTTTTCTCCCCTCAGTTGCTGGGCAATATCTCTCGCATGCCTTTCAACTATTACAGTTAACAAAAGCAAAGGAACCATTTAAGACACAGAAGTTTCACTTCCCATGTCCTTTCATTCTTTCTCATGCAAAATCCCATACTTTCATAAGGCTGGCACCATTGTAATGAATTCCACTCCTGACACCAACTTCAAAAATAATGGTACCTACGAACCCTCCCATAGCTCAATACTTCCCATCTGGGTTCAATAACCCATTGCAATGGCCAAAAAGAACTCAGACACCATACTCAAGAGTTATGGGGGTTTTTAGAGAAGTGAACTGGTTACAAATTGGAGGAAGAAATGTTCAGGGTACAGTTGTTCCAGTCTGATGCTTACAAATGCCCACAGGACACACCATTCCCCCATAAACCTCAGCCTGAAGGCACTCAGCTCTAGCTCCATGGGTCAGCAAACCTAGTTCTCCCACTTAAGTTAGAGTCCCAAGTTTTCACAATTACAATTAATAGTTTAATCCTGTTATCCTAGCAATATCTTCTCCCACCTTCCTTTACCCATACCCGGCAGGACAAAAACATCATTCGGTGAGAGGTAAAGACTATGACTAGAAGAAACATTAGATAATTCACTACACCACACCAGGAAATACCTCCACCAATTATTGCTTCAAGACCTATAACTAGACTTAAGTCCCAGCAAGCCCCTAAATGTGAAGTACAAATTGTGACCCCGAAAAAAGTAGGTTACATTCTAAAACAGAGGTTGTTGTTAAATTCCGTTGAGTCCATTCTGACCCATAGTGACCCTGTATAGGGATTTTTAGGAGCAACTAGTGAGACTGAACCACTGACTTTGCAGTCCAGCGCATTAATCCACAGCATCACACCAGGACTCCAAAACAGCAGTGGGGACCTTTCTCTGCCAAGGGTCATTTGGATATTTATAATATCATTTAATATAAATTTATGTTGCTGTGAATAAAGTGCTTAGATTTATTGAATTTCAAGTCGCACCTGCGGTTGCCTTGATAGGGCCAGACCAAATGATTCTGTGGCCTTATATGGCCCGTGGACCTGATGTTACCCATCCTGCTGTAAAAGATATGTACAAATAGATACCTGGAGAATGTGTGTGAGAATGGCTACTAAGGGTGTGGGGCAATGGTGCAAGAAACAAAAGGTTGGATGAGTCTGAGTTTATTAACAGGGTATCCAGTAATAGATTGTTCATTCAGTATTCTAGTTCACGAGGTTAGGAGATCTAATAGTTTATTTGGTTGGTTTACTCACTGAAGTAGGAATTGTGTTTTGCTTTTTGTTAGGTCTGGGTTCTGCATCTGGCTTGTCATCCAACCTAGAGTTCTGTACTGCCTGCTGATCCTGGGAGTTGTCAATAGCCTGTCATCTTACCTGTCAATTTTGGATACAATAGCATCTGCAGCCAGAAGCCTGCTGGCCAACCTGTTGATCTTGGATTCACTAGCTTCTTCAGCTACATGAGTCAAGAGAAGCCTTCAGCCTGACATCTGACCCACAGACTTGGAACTTGTCCACGTCTACAACTGTGTGAGCCATTTCCTTGATAAAAACTTCTCTCTGTGAGTATATATATATATATATATATAAGCTTCACTGCTGTTTCTCTAGAGAACCCAGACTAAGGCACCGAGTCACTTGAAGACATCTAGATTCTAGTTCTAAGCTCTAAGAAGAACCCAATTTGTATACAAGATGGTAAAGTATCCACAAATCACTGTGAATGGTTGTGTGACCTACTCTATCGCTTCTGCCAGAGTTTGCTTGTCCCTGTCTTATCAATCCTGTAGTGAGTTCCTGTCACCTGTACTCTCAGTCCCCTCGAGACCCTGGATACATGGAGAGTCTTGCCTAAAAGAGAGCTAACAATGCTTCTGATGGGAATAGCAAGGAGAATGAGTAGGCACTGAGGGATAGAAACAAAAAATGAATTTTTAAATTATTATGCACAAAATAACCATATTTGTAAGAATTCTTCACACTCAAAAACTTATCTACATGATTATGTTCCTCATGAACATATTCTTTCTCTGCCTCTCCCTGTCTCCCATTCACTGTCCCTCAATCTCCTCCTTCTTTGAGAAAGCAGTGCAGAATCTACAATGTGTTTCTAACTCTGAACCAGCTCCCACCCGTTGAAGCAGGGCCAACAAAATTCAAATATTCCATAAAAATGCCAATGCACATACCACCTTAAACATCATATATAACTTCCAAAAATTGCTAAAATCATTGTACCTTATACAACACCGCTGTAAATTTTCTGAATACTCAAAAACACACACACAAAAAAACATACAATTAGGTCAATTTGCCATGCAATAAATTAGTTTTTGGTGAAGTGACACTTTCTCCTAGAGAAGTGACTGACTGACTAACACATGACTTATTGCTGGTCCCCACTCCAGGAATAACCTCAGCTCTGCACCCCAGCCAAGCCAACTGCAGCCCGGACTCCCATAACCCAGCTCCTGTTAGCTGCTGTGAGCATATACCCCTTGCTTCAATTTAGAGACTCATGGGTCTGAATGTTTACTTGAAGTGCCAGTCAACATGGAGAGTCCCATTCCCCTCAGCCCCCACCCGCCTTTTTTTTTTTAAGAAGCTCTATCAAGGAACTCTGGTAACGTAGTGGTTACAAGTCAGGCTTGCTAACCTCAAAGTCAGTTCAAAACTACCAGTCATTCCATGGGAGAAAGATGAGGCTTTCTGCTCCCACAAAGATATACATCTTCAGAAACCCTACGCAGGGTCACTATGAGCCAACCAATTCTATGGCACATAACCACCACCACCACTAAGTCCACCTTCCTTTGTGGAGCAGACTCCTAGGCCCTGGGTCTTTTCCTGATTCTAGACTGTGATTGCTTTGAGTAGAAACTATATCTTATTAGTCCCTTATTAGTTGTTATATCTTATCATCTCACATAATGATCACCAAAGTTGCATAAGAAATGTCTGATGTAAGATTAAATGAATGACCAAATTAACAAACAAACTGGGGCAATGTTACCTGAGGATGCTGTTTCTACAGCTCACAGGTTCCCCTCTTGAAATCCCCTCAATTTTCTTTTCTTTCCTTTTTTTTTTCAAAAAAAGAATTTGTTGTTATTTTTAAGTGCTGTCTGGTCAGTTCTGACTAAAAGCAACTGTGTATAGGGTTCCTGAGGAACACATGATAGGTGTGAGCCGTGACCTAGAAGTTAGCAGTCCAGTGCTTATTCTACAGCATACCACAGCAGGACTCCTAAAAGAATTTAGCACTCGGAAAGACTTCATTTCCTTTGAGAAACAGATTCAGTTTCTGTTGTTATTTTGGTTTTATTGTCGTTGTTTTCCTTTTTGACAACAAGAACCACATAATGAATGTTTCTTTTCACTTGGCCGTCCAAAAACACATGGCTAACTTTAAGGTCCAATTATGACAATTGTGTAGGATCTTGTTAGGTTTATTTTTCCTGGTCTTGGTCTTGTATTTTGGTGTTTAGTATTGTTGCTGCTGTTGTTTTGAATGATGTATAATACCTGAATTTATCCATACTTGTATGGTCATCTTAATCCTTTGTGAATAAGTAGGAAATGAATAAATGAACGCAAACAAATCAAAACTCAGAAAGTATATTTTACTAAAGGCATAGTTTATATACACAAATAAAGTAATATGAATTTTGAAACTCCAGTTTACTTGAGCTACAGGAGACTAAAACAATTATTACAATCTCTTCTTTGAACACTGTCCTTTCTTGCATTTTTTAAAAACTGTTTTATTGTGAATTATGTGATAGTTTACGTGGGAGTACATTAGAGTTACATTCATCCTATCGTATAGCATTTCATTGCCATGGTTACAATCCCCTCCATGCATCATCAACCAACCAAAAGGTATACCCTGCAAGCCTGCCCCCTGGTCGTCAGCACACAGCCCCTCTCTCTCTCTGGGTCTAGAGTTCCCAGCCTCTCCATCTCTCCATATCATTGTCTCTGTCTCCATCTCTGGCCATCACTGTTCTTTCTGGCTTTCTTGCATTTCTGACAAGGTTTTTTTCCCTTCCCAAATGACCAGAGCTCCCAGAAGAACCAAACTGTCCTTATATGTCTTTCTGAATTTATTTTAGGTAAAATGCCAATTTCCACTTGTACTGATTTTTTTTTTTTTTTTCCTTTTACAAAGGAACATCAGTCCCAAACTATTCTTGGATGAAGGAAGAATTTGCAAAGCTAAATAAGTCCTACTAAAAGCAGTGGT
>NW_006408585.1:1444587-1453082 GCF_000296735.1 Chrysochloris asiatica
TCTAAATGGGATATAAGAAGCAACAATTTTGAAGTAAAGAGAGAGTCATCATTACCATCATCTGCCTGAGACTCAAAACGACCCATTGACTCCGTATAATTCATTCAGCCAACTCCACATCCTCTTTTGAGAGCCTCCTAATGATTTGTCGAGGCTGGTCCCTGGCAATGTACAAAGTCTCAGTGTGATTGTAACAGTATTTTTGTCAAGTGCTTCACTGAGTGACATACGTGTAAAAGCACTTTTACACATGTTTCTGTTCAGTAGCATTTCCCCACTGATGAAGGATTGGTTATTTTAAAAATTCCAAGTAGTTGCTTCTCCAAGATATTTAAAAGAAATATTTATATATATGTAATATTTGCCAGCATAGACTTATGGCAGCCAAAAACAAGCTGGCTGCTAAAATGAAAAGTTTGTTTTTCAAACGTACTATTTCTTCAGAAATACACTGGTCAATTTTTTTAGTGGCAGCTGCAAAGATGCTTTCACATTTGGAGATTAATTTGCTATTAAAAATGGGCAAAGGCCATTATTTGATTTTTAACTTTTGGCCTACATTACTATGTTGTTGTTGACCCAAATTACACACATCTTTATTTACAGTGGTACCAGCTGCTGCTTGGCCAGGTACCCATTCTTTCTCTTTCCACTGTTTTGACTTACAGAGGAAATTAGCAAAACCCTGTTTTGTTTTTTTTCAGATAAAGGTCTGTTTTGTCTTACAATGATCAAGTCCCACTACAATCCTGGGTCATACGCATGTGATTGCAAAGCGTCTTGCCTAAATTAGAAGTTTTCAGATCCAATTATATTCTAGTCTTAGGGCTTAAGGTAAATATTTTTTAAACATGAGACAAATTCATGAAGATCTGAGAGTTTTACATGGAATGGTAGTCATTCGTTCATTTCACAAATAATGGTTGAGTGACAATTTGTCAGGCTCACCAGCTGCTCCTAGGAAACCCTAAACAGGGTTGCTATGGTTCAGAACCAACTCAACGGCACTTAACAACAACAACATATTAGGTCCTGGAGCTGCAAAGACTAATGCTTTCCAGACACAGGAACAGAGTGCTCAAGGAGTGTAAGTGAGGGCAGCAACTGCCTGGAGGAGCCCAAGAAAACAGGACTGGAAAAGGAGCAATCCATAGCTCCCTACCACCAAGATTTCACTACTGCAGCAGGGAGAGCCAAGCAAACATAGATTGGTGATGGAGAAGGCTGACGGGCACAGGTGAGGCTAGTCAAGAGGTATTTCATGGTGATGGTGGTGGTGTGCCACCAAGTCAGTTCCTACTCTAGCGACCCCGTATAGGAGCCCTGGTGTGGAGCTGTATTGATAAGCACTGGATCTCAAGGTCAGTTTCCCCAATAAAAGTATCAATGTGCAACTTGTGTGGTCTGGGTACTATCCTGGGATGTCAGCAAGATAATCAATGCCTGGGGGAAAAAACACCTCTAATACATATGAAGGGACTTCAGAAAATTCATGTAATAGACTCCTGTTGACCTGGAGATGAATGAAAGACAAGGAAGGGCTGCTTGGTCCAAAGTGTGATGACACCTGAGACACCTGAGCCCATGAACAAGGACACAGTCACGGAGGGCTAGAACTGAGAGTGAAGCATCCAGCTGATATGAAGTGAGGGGAGCCGCACAAGAACATCCAAACTTGCAGATAGTACCCATTTGACCTACCTTTGATGGCTTGATGATCAGAACTTGACTAAAGGAAGATTTTAAAAACTTTCTGATAAAGGAAGCAAGTGTAAGTTGCTACAATTTGATGCACTTGACTTATATTTTTGGATGTAGTAGCTCAAAATACCAACTGAGAGGGAAGAGTCTTCACATCAAGTATCAATCCTATTCCCTCTGTACACAGGGTTGACTGTTGTTGTTGTTGTTGTTAGGTGCCATTGAGTAGGTACCGACTCATAGCAACCCTATGCACAGCAGAATGTAACAATGCCCGATCCTGGGCCAACCTCACTACTGTTACCACCTTCAGTCCATCAACGCTGCCACTTGGCCAATCCATCATAGGGTTGATAGGGACACATAATTTAGACATTGGTTACCTAAGATGGGGGGCGGGGAGAGGGGTGGCTATAAAGGCACAAAATGACTGGCTTCCAAGTTTTCAAGAGGGAGTTTAGTTAAGAGTGTGTGGGGGAAGATAGAGTCCCCACTGAATAGTTTTCATCTTGTCTAGACGAGTCTGGTGAAAGGAGATGAGGATAAGATTCTTATGATTCCATAGTGACTAATTGTTATCATGACTAACTGTGACTCACAACTGTAAAGGTAGAAGTTTTGTAACATAATGGGGGGAGTAGTTAATCTTACAGTCTAGGAACAGAGGACCCTAGGACCATCAAGGGAGAAAAGCATGAGTGGAATGTGGTACCCTATCCAGAGAAGCAGCACCACCAGAGATGGAGGCAGAGATGAGGACATGGAGAAAAAGAGCAGCTAAGGACTCTAGATTCATGTAAAGGGAAAGGCTGTGTGCTGGCTGCCAGGAGGCAGGCTTGCAGAATGTGCCCTTTGGTTGTTTAAATAATTATACATTCCTGAGTGTTTCTGTGTATGTCCCAAAACAAAAAACAGAGGGAATAGAAGCAAATACTGTTGAATGATGATGCACGGAGACTGTAAACGCTGTAATGAAACGATGCATGTAAAACTCATGTTCTCCCATATAAACTTCCACTCAATTCACAATGTTTTATAAAAATTCATGAAAAATTTCAGTATCTTTTCATTTAGTTTTTCCATGAACTTCTGGAATCCCCCTTGTATTACTTCATCTTACTTAATATTTCTAGCCATTAGTACCGGTGTGTTTCAGTTATGTCCTGAGTAAATTAAGTAAAATCATTAAATGAGACAATTACTGGTGTGATGATATAAGATAAGCACTGGACTGCAAACAACAGGGTTGGCAATTCTAACCTACCAGCTGCTCCTTGGAAACCCTGTAAGGGTCGCTATGAGTCTGCACCAACTAGATGGCACTTAACAATAGCAATTACTATGAGAAGAATACTGGTATGGCACTGTAGAATAAGCACTGGACTTCTAACCACAAGGCTGGCAGTTCAAACCCATCAGCCACTCCTCAGAAGATACAGGATCATTATGAGTAGGAACTGAGTCGGCGGCATGTAACAAAAACAACAACATTACTATTGTTGTTATTATTAGGTGCCATGGGATCATAGTGAGCCTGTGCACATCAGAACAAAACACTGCCTGGTCCTGTGCCATCCTCGCAATTCTAACTCTCAAACCCAATGCTGTTGGCACTAGCCAATAGAATCCATTGGCTGTCTTCCTCTTTTTCACTGGCCCTGCACTTTACCAAGTATGATGTCTTTTTCCAGGAACTGGTTCCTCCTAATTATATGTCCAAAGTATGAGAGACTAAGTCCCATCATCTTGGCTTTGAAGGAACATTATGGCTTTACTTCTTCCAAGATTTGCTTGTTCTTCCGGCAGTTCATTGACTTTTTAATGTACTTCCCCAACACCATAACTCAAATGTGTCAATTCTTCCACAGTCTTCTTTATTCACTGTCCAGCTTTCGCATGCATATGAGGTTATTGAAAATACCATGGCTTAGGTCAGGCGCACCTTAGTCCTTAAGCTGACATTTTTGCTGTCGAACACTTTAAAAAGCTCCTGTGCAGCAGATTTGCCCAATGCAATACGTCACTGGATATCCTGACTGCTGCTTCCATAAGCACTGAAAGTGGATCCAAGCAAAATGAAATCTTTGACAATATTAATCTTTCCTCCAGTTATCTTGATGTTACTTATTAGTTCAGTGGTAAAGATTTTTGTTTTCTTTACATTGAGAAGCAACCCATACTGAAGACTGTGGTCTTTGATCCTCATCACTTTCAGCAAGCAAGGTTGTATCATCTGCATATCACAGGTTGTTAAATGAGTCTTCCTCCTATCCTGATGCTACGTTCTTCGTCATATAATATAGCTTCTAGGAGTATTTACTCGGCATACAGACTGAACAAGTACGGTGAAAGAATGCAACCCCAGGCACACACCTTTCCTGACTTTAAACCATTCAGTGTCCCCTTGTTCTGTTCGAATGCCTGCCTCTTGGTCTGTGTACAGGCTCCTCATGAGCAGAATGAACTGTCTGGAATACTCATTCTTTGCAATGTTTTCCATAGTTTGTCATCCACACAGTCAAAAGCCTTTGTGTAGTCAATAATGCACAGGTATTCTCTGCTTTCAGTCAAGAGCCATCTGACGTCAGCAATGGTACCAACTATATTATGACAATCATTTTCAGTAGGTCTGGGGTGAAACATAAGTAGCAGTGACAAGGACCTAGGTTTCTGTGGATTACAATTCAACCAAGTCTAGCCTCAAGGTCCCTTAAAATGCAAAGACCAGCGCACAACAGCTGCTGGCTGAATATCAAGGGAGGACAGTTTTCCCAATTCTGCCTCAGTTATCTGCCGTCCACCAAGTTTAGTCTAGGGAACAGATGCTCTTGTGAGGAGACAATGTCATGTAGCAGAATTCTTTCTAGAATGAGTTCCAGTTCTCATTCTGTCCCAAGCTTAGAGAAGCAGGTAACATACTTAAACCCTAGCTTTCTCATCCATAACATAAAGGTAGAGCAAAACACTTCTGTAAGAGCCCTTTCTGATAAATAAGTCTGTGGTTTTATGTTGCCATTTTTTTTTTTAAAAAGCAGGATTTGTATCACATAAATAAAAGGGTTATAGTCAAGCACCTCTCCAATTTTTAAGCATACTTCAAACGCCAGGAATGTAGAAAACATAGTTCCTTGCTGCATTGGAAGCTATCGTATATCTTCAAGTTCAATCTCTGAGCTGTCCTGAGTTGTGCTAAATATTCAGTCAGGCTGGAATACCAGTGAGATAAGATGGGAGCTTGAGCCTCAGGTTCCTTCTTTGGAACACTCAACTGCATGCTTCTCTACAGCCACTCACAAAATATCTTCCTCGTGGGTCAAAAGTGTGGGGTTCCCAAGTGGGATTCTGATCAGTTCAAATCTATCTTGCTAATAGAAAAGTTCAAAGTACCCTACTACAGGGCTAAAGGTCACACTTTTCTCACATATGGCATTCTCTGACAGTCTAGAATTTAGAGGAGAAATTCTCTTTATTATCAAGACAATATTCTTTTCTTCCAAAATGACTATTTCCATAATGTGAGGGTTTTCTTTATGAATTCTTTCATGATTAGGGAATAGCTCATAGCGTGTAAAACACAAAAGTAGTCAGACTATCGCTTCAATCCACTCATCTGTCAGTTTATTGTATTTTGGTGTTGCTATGATGCTGGAAGCTATACCACCAGTATTTTAAATACCAGCAGGGTTACTCAGTGTGGACAGGTTTCAGTGGAGCTCCCAAACATAAACACAGACTAAGATGAAAGAGAAGCAGACCACTTCTGAAAGGTTAGCCACTGAAAACCTTATGAACAGTAGCAGAACATTATCAAATAGAGTGCTGGGAGATGAGCCCCTAAGGTTGGAAGGCACTCAAAATAGGACTGGGTAGCTGCCTCTTGAAAGTAGAGCTGGCCTTAATAACATAGATGGATGAAAGCTTTTGGGACCTTCATTTTCTCATTGGACACAACTCAAAATGAGAAGAAACAGTTGCAAACATCCATTAATTATTAAAATGTGGAACGTACAAAGTATTAATCTAGGAAAATTGAAAGTTGTCAAAAATGAAACAGAACACATAACAATAGATATCTTGAGCATTAGTGAGCTAAAATGGACTGGTAATGACCATTCTGAACCAGATAATATTATGGCTTACTATGTCAAGAATGACAAATTAAAGCGGAGTGACATCGCATTCATCATCAAAAAGAACATTTCAAGATACATCTTGAAGTTCAATGTTGTCTGTCATAAGATAATATCCAAACATATAGAAGGAAGACCAGTTAATTTCACTATTATTCATATTTATGAATGAATAAATATGAATATTTAGCCAATCACTAAATCCACTGATGACAAAAACTGAAGAATTCTACCAACTTCTTCAATCTGAAATTGACCAGAATGCAACTGAGATACACTGATACATTACTGGTGACTGAAATGCACAAGTTGGAAACAAAGAGAAAGGATCAGTCCTAAAATAGTGCCTTGGTGATAGAAATGATGCTGGAGATCACATGATAGAATTTTGAAAGACCAACGACTTATTCATTGCAAATAACATTTTCAAACAATGTAATAGGAGCCTATACACACGAGCATCACCAGATGGTTTACACAGAAATCAAATTGACTACAACTGTGGAGAATCTCAATATCATCAGCCAAAACAAGACCATGAGCCTACTGTGAAATAGACCATAAAACGTGCATATGCAAGTTCAGGCTGAAGCTGACAAAAATTAAAACAAGTGCATGAGAATCCAAATATGGCCTTGAATATATCCCACCTGAATTTAGAGATCATCTGAAGAACAGGTTTGATTCATTAGACACTCAAGACCAAAGACCAGAGTGTTTGTGGGATGACATCAAGAACATCCATGTAGAAAGTAAAAGGTCAATAAAAAGACAAGAAAGAAAGAAAAGACCAAAATGACTGTTATTTAGAAGAGACTCTGAAACTTGCCCTTGAGCACAGAGAACCTAAAAGGATGGGAAGTAACAAGGAAGTAAAAGAGCTGAACAGAAAATTTCAAAGGGCAGCTCGAGAAGACAAAGTCAGTATTATAAAGAAATGTACAAAGATCTGGGGTTCAAAAACCAAAAGGGAACAACACACTCAGCATTTCTCAAGATGAACGAACTAAAGAAAAAAATTCAAGCCTCAACTTGCAATATTGAAGAATTCATTGAACAAAATATTGAGTAGTGCAGGAAGTATCCAAAGAAGATGAAAGAAATGCAGAGTCACTATACCAAAAAGAATAGGCTGATGCTCAACCATCTCAAGAGACAGCATAAGAGCAAGAAACGACAGTATTCAAAGAAGGCATTGGCAAAATACCCAGGCTTCAAGAATTGACTAATTAAATTGAAAAGTTTCATCAAACTGATGCCATACTGTAGGAGCTCAATCACATATGCCAAGAAACAGCTACCAGGCCAATTGATTGGAGAGATCCATATTTATGTCCATTCCAAAGAAAGGTGACCCAACTGAATGTGGAAATCATCGGAACAAAATCATCAATTTCACATTCAAGTAAAATTTTGCTGAAGATCATTCAAAACTGGTTGAAGCAGTATATTAACAGGGAGTTGTCAGAAATTCAATCTGGATTCATAAAAGGACTAGCAATGAGGGCTATCATAGCTGACATCAGATGGAACTTGGCTAAAAACAGAGACTATCAGACAGATGTTTACTTGTGCTTTACTGACTATACAAAGGCATTGGACTGTGTGGATCATAACTATAAATAACAGCGTGAAGAACAGGAATTCCAGAACACTTAATATCATTCTTCTCCATGTCTCTAGAATCAATAAAAAGCCTGACACATAGCAAGTATCCAATAAACATAAGCCGAACATTTCTGCATGAACATAGCAAGTGTTCAAATAAACATAAGGTGAACATTATTGCAAGAACATAGCAAGTGTTCAATAAACAAAAGCTGAACATTTTTGACAGGAGTGGGAAGTTGCTCACACTATTCTATTTTCCTGACATCCTGGCTGTGGGCTCCTCTGGAAACTTTGACCTGCAGGACTTTATTTCATCTCCTGGGCCAGGCTAAGGGACCTAACTCTCACTTTCCTTTTGCCTCATTGTCTCCCAACCACTGACTCTTCACAAAACTCTTTCCATGACACTAATTTTTTTTTTCTTTCATTTCAAAGCCATTCATTAGCTTCTGTACTTTAGACAATATATATAACGTCCAACTAAACCTACTAGCATCAAGTCAATTCAGACTCATAGTGACCATACCGATTACTCCATGTGGTTTTCAAGGGTGTAAATCTTTACAAAAGCAAACAGTCACATATTTCCCTTGCAGAGTGGCTGGTGGATTTGAACTGCCAACATTCTGGTTTGCAGTCAAGTGCTTTAATCACTGGACCACCAGGGCTCCTTAATATAATTCCACATGTAATTTATCATAGACGACTTCAAGCTGTTATCTAGGATACTGTCCCCAAATTAAAAATATTTTTGTGGAGAAGGGATATTCCCAGCCTAATTTTATTTTATCTTGCCTTCTAAGCCTCTAACTGGCACTTTCTCACATCTATAGCACAATCAAAACAAATGATAATAATAGAGACTCTGAAGTTTGCAATGTCCCAAGAAATTACATACTATCTGTTTTAGTTAGCTAGTGCTGTTATAACAGAAATGCCATAAATGGATAGCTTTAATAAACAGAAATTTATTCTCTCATACTTAAGGAGGCTGGAAGTCCAAATTCAGTGTGCCAGCTTTAGATGAAAGTTTTTTTCTATTGGCTCTAAGGA
>NW_006408585.1:1453977-1456180 GCF_000296735.1 Chrysochloris asiatica
TCGTAACCACTATGCTACCAGAGTTCCTTATATGAGAACATATCACAAGATAATCACATCATTACAGAACTGGCAAATAAAAGAGACTCATGGCCCAGCCAAGTTGACACACATTTTGGTGGATACTTCAATCCATGATACCTTCAAAGAGAAAGAAATCCAGGTATGTCTGACATGTTTATATTATCAGTCTAAGCCCATGAAAACCAACACTCTTTAAGTGTCCTGTGTCTGCTTAACACTTCAGTAATTAGAGTATGTGGCTATCTAGGACCTTTAGTTCTCAATTCAGAAAGGCAGACAGAGTTAAAGATATAGGTCTCTATCTCAAAAGACTCACTTTACGTAAAATATATTAGTGAGATTTTCAACAAACTTGATAAGAGCTATGGAATGCTTCAAATTTCAACCATACTTATTCACTATGTTTGCTGAGCAAATAATCTGAAAAAAAGGATGTGAAGAAGAACATGGCATCAGGATTGGAGGAAGGCTCATTAACAACTTGAGATATGCAGATGATACAACCTTGCCTGCTGAAAGGGAAGAGAACTTAAAATATTTATTGATGATCATCAAAGAATTTCAGTATGGACTATATCTCAATGGAAAGAAAGCAAACATCCTCATGATAAATGCAGGTAAGATTGAGGTTGTCAAAAAGACTTCATTTTGCTTGGATTCACCATCAACACTCATGGAAGCAGCAGCCAAGAAATCAAATGACATGTTGCATTAGGCAAATCTGCTGCACCAGACTGCTTTAATGTATTCAAGAGCAAAGATGTCCGTTTGGGCCTAAGATGTGCCTGACCCAAGCCATGGTATTTTCAATAGCCTCATGTGCATGTGAAAATTGGACAGTGAATAACATAAAGAAGACCATAGAAGAACTGATAGTTATGGTGCTGGGAAAAAATATTGAAAACATCATAGACTTCAGAAGAACCAATAGGTCTGTGTTGGAAGAAGTACAGCAAGACTGTTCCTTAGAAGCAAGGATGGTGAGGCTTCATCTCTCATACTTCAGACATGTTATCAGAAGAGACCAGTCCCTGGAGGGCATCATGCTTAGTGAAAATAAGAAAGACCTTCAATGAGATGGACAGGCATGGTGGCAGCAGCCATGGGCTCAAGCTTAACAGTAATCATGAGGATGGCACAGGACTAGGCAGTGTTGAGTTCTGTTGTGCGTGAGGTCGCTACAAGTTGAAACTGACTTGATGGCACTTAACAATAACAACATGCATTCCCCAGAAGGATCACAAAATATAGCTAATGCCTGACAATATAGTTCATCTATAACTAAAAAATACCAACAGTGAAAACATGTCTTTCTCGTTTCCTTCCCCATAAAATATAAATGGAAGATAAAATAGACAAAGTAGTTTTAAGGAACGAACAAGAGTATAAACATACCCACCACAAACAAGGTAACAAGTCCTTGAATAATCAAGGAGCTCTGGTAGCGTAGTGGTTATGAATTGGATTGCTAACCTCAAGGTCAGCAGTTTGAAACTACCAGCTGTTTCGTGGGAGAAAGATGAGGTTTTCTGCTCCCATAAAGAGTTACAGCCTCAAGAAACCCTGTGCAGGGTCAATATGAGCCAGGACTGACTCCATGGCACATAACCACCACCACCACCACCACCATATTACATAGGAGTCCTGGTATGGCTTTGTGGGTTCATGTGCTGGATTGCAAAACCGGTTTGAACCACAAGGTCAGTGGTTCAAGCTCACAAGGTTGCTATGAGTCGGAACCAACTCGACTGCACCTAACAACAAAGTATTATGTATGCTCTAACATATTTTGTCCTTTTCTGTGTCTGTTGTAAAGTGTAAGACAATATCTACAAAAGGCAAATCTCATTTCAATTATCAAAGGCCAAAAACTTCTCACAAACTTTCATGTACAAATGGAACTTAGGGAATGCAGATAATTCCTGAGGTTCTACTCAGCAGCCTAAACTTGAGTGAAAGGACAAGATGACAATAAATATCTACTCCCAGAGTCAGTGCATAGTCTATGAGTATCCAAACCTCAATTCACTCACTACATAAACTTCAGACAACAAAAGCAAAACAAACAAACAAACGGTGGGGTAGAGAATGAGAAAAGAAAAAGAGCTATATAGATAGAGTAAGTTATACTGAATGAAGATTTTTATAAGTCAATTGATGCCTCTTACCTCTCCAAGAG
>NW_006408585.1:1457095-1478697 GCF_000296735.1 Chrysochloris asiatica
AAAAACGGGGGTCATAGCAGTACATCAACACAGAGCTGCCAGAAATTCAAGCTGGCTACAGAAGAGGACATGGAATGAGGGATGTCATTACTGACGTCAGAGGGATCTTGGCTAAAAACAAAGAATACAAGAAAGATGTTTACTTGTGCATCACTGACTGTGCAAAGGCATTCGATTGTGTGGATCATAGCAAACTATGGATAACATTGCGAAGAATGGGTATTCCAGAACACTTTAAATGTGCTCATGGGGAACCTGTACAAATACCAAAAGGCAGTTGTTCAAACAGAACAAGGGGGTATTGAATTGTTTAAAATCATGAAAGGTGTACACCAGAAATATATCCTGTCACCATTCTTACTCAAACTGTATGCTGAGCAAATAACCCCAGAATCTGGATTATATGAAGAATGTGGCATCAGGATTAGAGGCAGATTTATCAACAACCTGTAATATGTAGATAATACAACCTTGCTTGCTGGAAGTGAAGAGGTCTTGAAATTCTTAATGATGAAGATCAAAGAATGAAGCTTCAGTATAGATTGCATCTCAATGTACAGAAAACAAAAATTCTCACGACTGGACCAATTAAAAACACATCATGACAAATGGAGAAAAGATTGAAATTGTCAGACTTCATTTTGCTTGAGTCCACAATCAACACTCATGGAAGCAGCAATCAAGAAATCAAAGGACATACTATATTAAGCAAATCTGTGGAAAAAGAATTCTTTAAAGTGCTAAAAGACCAAAGACATCACTTGGAGTGCCAAGGTGCACCTGACCCAAGCCATGGTACTTTCAATGAACTTACATGCATGTGAAAGTTCGGTAATGAATAAGGAAGGCAGCAGAAGAATCTATGCATTTGAATTATGGTGTTGGCAAAGAATACTGAAAGTACCATGGACTGCCAAAAGAACCAACAAATCTTGTCTTGGAAGAAGTACAGCCAGAATACTCCTTAGAAGCGAGGATGGTCAGACTTCATCTTTCATTCTTTGGACATGTTGTCAAGAAGGACCAGTCTCTGGAGAAAAGCATCATACTTGGAAAAGTGGAGCGTCCGTGAAAAAGAGAAAGACTCTCAACAAGATAAACTGACACAATGGCTGCAAGAACAGGCTCAAGAATAACAACACTTGTGAGGATCACACAGAACCGGACAATGATTTGCTCTATTGTGCATGGGCCACTATGAGTTAGAAGCAATTTGACTGTAAAGTCAGTACTAGTTCGAAACTACCAGCCACTCCGCAGGAGAAAGATGAGGCTTTCTGCTCCTGTAAAGATTTACAGCCTCGGAAACCCTATACAGTGTCACTATGAGTCGGAACCGATTCCATGGCATTTAACAACCACAACAAATAGGAATCATGGAATTTCAATTAGGTTTCACTGTTGACTTAAAATTATCATTAACATTAATTACTACATTCATATCTTAATTAAAAGTATGTATAAAAATATGTAAAGGAGCTTGATGGCACAGT
Organism: Chrysochloris asiatica; assembly: GCF_000296735.1. NCBI lineage: Eukaryota > Metazoa > Chordata > Mammalia > Afrosoricida > Chrysochloridae > Chrysochloris > Chrysochloris asiatica. The sequence goes on from NW_006408585.1 coordinate 1,458,589, forward strand.
GTCTGAGCACTAAGCTGCTAAACAAAAGGTTGGTGGTTCAAACACAGCAGCTTCCCCTTGGAGAAAGATGTAGCAATCTGTTCTGTAAAGATCACCAAACCCCAAACATCCTTGGAAATCCCTGGGAAGTTTATAGAATTTTATCTACCACCTGTTAGTCTATCCGTCTGTTGTACTGTGGTTCTGGAAACTACGTCACCAACATTGCGAACATCCACAGGGGCAATCAATAGTGGAAAGATTTTAGCAGGACTTCCAGACTAAGACTGTGAAGAAAGGCCAAGCAATCTACTTCCAAAAGTTAGCCAAAGAAAACACTGTCTGACCTGCTTGCTTTGGATATGAGATCAATCAGGAGAAATCAATCACTGCAAGAAGAAATCATGTGCAGTAAAGTAGAGGACGAGCACGGGTGATGGAGAACCTCAGTGGCATGGACTGGCACAAAAACCACAACAATGAATGTGAACATGCCAGCGATTGGAGGACTGACGCAGGACTAGGCAATGTTCCATTCGGTTGTACACAGGTTGCCATGAGTCACAAATGTCTTGGCAGCAGTTATCAATCTGTGGAACTTTTACCCAGCTCCGCACTAAACTTGTCCTAACGACTACATTTTTCAAGTTGACATTTATCCAGATGCAAAGCAGCGCTTCTTGTCCTGGCTGCACCATGTAGCCATGCCATGACCATAAGCAGACCACTGCTGCTCCCAGAGCTGCCATTTGCACTGCTATGAAACAAGAGACAGAGATACGCCTGCGTTTTGGAGTTTGCTGCGAACCTTAAGGTCAGCAGTTCGAAACTACCAGCTGTTCCGTGGGAAGAAGATGAGACTTTCTGCTCCCGTAAAGATTTATACCACCACCACCACCACCATGGCTGTAAGCTTTATTACTTCCCTGCAACAAAGTGCCTGGGGTTTAACCACTTTTACTCAATATTTTAAATACATATATGTGTATTTCATTCCTCTTGGCTATGTCTCCATAGTTCAACAGTTAGTCTGCCTGGAGGGCCAGTCAGAAGTATGCTACAGTTTTGCAATGACGGACACCAGTAGTTTTGCCTTTTGTTTTAATGGCTTTTGCAGGGCCACAGCACTCAAGCTATGAGAAACTCATGTTTTCTGGAGAAAGCAGTATCTTAACTACAGACATCTGCATGAAACGAAGCAAAAGACTCCTTAATATGCACTGAGGCAAGAATTCACTCATATTTTTTCCCATATTCTTAGAAAATACAATCTGTTATATCTACACAGTTATATCACAATATCCCTCTCAAATCATCAAGTATGAAAAACAATCATCACGTGAACAACTTCACAAATAATTCAAATACACAAAAATGTCCACCAACATGCACAAACCAGACTAGAACACATATGAACATATGAAGAAATGCAAATACTAACCAAAGACAAGAGAATAAACTGTGTTATAGTATGTATATAATAACCATTTTGGACATCAATGATATTTAGCTTGAATCATTAAAATACTCATTATAATTTGATCCCGTAACCCAATCCTGGGAATTTATCGTAAGTAACTAGAAACAAAAAGCTATAAAGGTGAATGTGAATCCCCAACCAGATGGAAATGTTTTGGTATATCAATGTGAAAAATTTTTTTAATCCAAACAAAAGTGGTCATTTTCTAAGTTTAAAGAAACCATTAAATATTAAATAAGTAAACACCATGATAATAGAAGATAGTTTATTGTCAATAAAAATGAAGCCATACAAGTATATATGTTGTGTTGTTGTTAAGTGCCGTGGAATTGGTTTCAACTCATAGCAACCCTGTATAGGGTTTCCGAGGAGCAGCTGGTGGGTTTGAACTGCTGACCTGTGGTTCGCTGATCTTACAGCACCACCCCAGGCGTCCTACAACTATGTATACTAGAAGAAAAAGTACAAAAATATATATAGTTATGTTAGAGTGGGAATACTTGTGGAAGAATTCTTTTTCAAACTCTTTTAGTATAATTTTTACATGATCTTCTCTTAGCCCATACAGTTTTTGAAAACCATTTAACAACAACATTTGTCACATCCCTTTGACAAACTGAAATGAAAACACAAAATGTAGGTTGTTTTGTGCCACTGTGGTATCCTTTGCTGCTTGGTCCTACAAAACCCAAAATGTCCACAGTAACCTTTGCTAGTTTGTTCATTTCTCCTCTGTGACTTTTCCAGACTAACTGAAGCATTTCACCTGATGAAATTTGTAAACTATGTTCCCAGTGGAGTGCTCAAAGTCAAACAAACATTTCTGTCCTCTGTTGTGCTAATGTATCTGAATAAGTTTAACTTTCCACCTTTGCCTCAGACCTTGGAAGATGAACTTTGGGAAGCCTTTTCTTTTCTCTGTGCTGTCACATATTCTCTTTGTGCACAAGTAAGACCAAAACACCCAACGCAACTAGTCCATGCTGAGTCACAGCGACCCTCTAAGACAAAGGAAAATGCCCCCTAGGGTTTCCAAGTCTGCAATCTTTATGGAAGCAGACAGCCACATCTTTCTCCTGCAGGGCAGCTCCAAGGTTTAGACCACAGGCTTTGGGCTAGCAGCCAAGTGTTTAACCACTCTGCCACCAGGGATTTTTATACAATTAATAGTCTGTGTCAAATTGGCTTCCCCATCTTCGGGGTTCCTTTCTAAGATAGACTAGCCCTCTGGGGACTCTTTCTTGGAAGAAATGAAAAGCTTTCCACTGTCTCAATAGACAGGGAATGAGAACCTTTGTGAGCCTGTGGCTGGCCCTCATGGGGACTTGAGGTCAGGCTCTCTGCAGGTGCTGCCTGTCCCCTTTCTGTACTTAGAGTCTAGGATTCACTGGGGCTCCCTCGGGGGCCAGTGATCCCTCAACTGAAAAAGATACCTCCTTTCCCTGACTATGGGGTAGCTATATTTGCAACAAGAAAAGGATCTTTAATCTTCTGGTAAAACTTGCATGAAGAGAAGCTTCTCAATATCTTTTTTTATTGAGACAATTAACCTTAACTCAGGGTTGGGATAGATAATGCATAAGTTCTTTCATTTTTTCCCATGAAAGCCTTCTTAGCTCATGAGGCAATAATGACTCTTTAAACTCCTTAGTATTTTTCATGTATAGAAGTAGACATCAGTATATATTGCTCCAACAATAAGCACTGGACTTCTAACCATAGGTGGGTGGTTCAAACTCACCAACTGCTCCTTGGAAATTCTATACAGAGTCACTATGAGTGGGAACTGACTTGACAACACTTAACAACAACACGACATAATCAAGAAGGCAAAGATCCTCTTGGAAGGCTCTCAAACACCCCAACTAAAAGTCAGAGACTTCCATCACCCCGGTTGTAACAGAGTCTTCCATGTTTGATGACCCACAGCTGTTCACAATAGGTCATTTTTATTCCTTAGGTTTTATTATCCCAAAATGAAAGGTTTCAGTTACTATATGCATATTATCATCAGCATATACGCCAATTTTAATGCGCCAGACTGCAAAGTCATTTGAACTGCAAGTTTGGCAGCTCAAGCTCACCAGCTGCTCCTCAGAAACCCTATCCAGGGTCGCCATGGGTCGGAACCAACACGATGGCACTTAACAACAACAACAGCAGCAGCAGCAATGTAAAAGAAGCTCTGGTAGCATAGTGGTTACGAATCGGGCTGCTAACCTCAGGGTCAGCAGTTCAAAACTATCAGCTGTTCCGTGGGAGAAAGATGAAGCTTTCTGCTCCCATAAAGATTTACAGCCTCGGAAACCCTGTACAGGGTTGCTATGAGACAGAACCGATTCCACGGCACATAACAACAACAATGTAAAAGAAGACGATTCCTCAAGGGTTTTGTACTGTTAAAGAATCAGCAACATATGTTAAGCAAATGAAGCAAGCCTGCATTATTTAATAGGTCAGGTGAGCTATTAAAGAAATATGCCTAAATTCTCTTGACTGCTGCTTTAAATAAGTGCTTAAGCAGCAGAAACAGAAAGGGCAGAAATCCAGAGGTAACAGTTGTCAGTAAATCATTATCTTGATTCTTGTATGATAGCACATATAAGAGAACCTAAACCACCTCTCTAGACAACCTATCGTAACCCCCATATTCTGTAAGGGCGACATCAGCCCCATGAGGGCTATTAACGTAGTTCTCATGTGGCGCTGTAGGATAAGCACTGGACTGCTAACCACAAGGCTGGTGGTTCAAATCCACAAGGCCACTCCTTAAGAATCCTACACAGGGTCATAGTGACTTGGAATCAACTAGGCAGCACTTAACCACGTGCTCAGTACTTCAGCTCTGCTTCCTAGTTTGTTCCATAATGCCTCAAGTCTAAAGCGTTTGCAAATGGCCATTCAATAGATAATTGCTCTCAGGTGACCATGTTGGTCTACTGATGAGTAGAAGAGGGGGAAAGGCAACAATGAAGAAATGGGCTGAGTTCAACCACATTCCATAGACTCCCGTTGACTTGGAGATGAGAGAAAAGAAAGGGCTGATTGGTCTGAAGTGTGGTGAGACCTGGGGACACCTGAGCCCATGGACAAGGAAATAGCCATGAAGGGCCAGAGCTGAGAGTGAAGCATCCAGCTGATATGGAGTGAGAGGAGACGCACAAGAACACCCAAATCTGCAGATAGTACCCATTTAACCTAGCCACGATGGCTTAATAAACAGAACTCGACAAGAGGAAGATTTAAAAAAAAAAAACAATTTTTGATAAAGGAAACAAGTGTAAAATGCTACAACTCGATGAACTTGACCTATACTTATGGATGTAGTAGCTCAAAATACCAACAGAGAGGGAAGAAGTCTTCATACCAAGTATCAATCCTATACCCTCTGCATACAGGGTTGATAAGGATGGGCAACTTAGACATTGGCTACCTAAAATGGGGGAACTCAGCTGTTCTGCGGAAGAAAGATGAGACTTTCTGCTCCCGTAAAGATTTACAGCCTCGGAAACCCTGTACAGGGTTGCTATGAGTCGGTTCCGACTCCACGGCGCGTAACCACCACCACCATAAAGGCATGAAGTGAGTGGCCTACAAGTTTTCAAGAGGGAGTTTAGTTTCAGAGAGTGGGGGGGGGGGAATAGAGTCCCCATTGAATAGTTTTCATCTTGTCTAGACAAGTCTGGTGAAAGGAGATGGGGATAAGATTCTTATGATTCCATAGTGACTAATTGTTATCATGACTAATTGAGACTAAATTAGTAAATGTAGAAGTTTTGTAACATAAACGAGGGAGTAGTTAATCTTACAGTCCAGGACAGAGGACCCTAGGACCATCAAGGGAGAAAAGCATGAGCGGAATGTGGTACCCTATCCAGAGAAGCAGCAACACCAGAGATGGAGGCAGAGATAAGGATATGGAGAGAGGGAGCAACTGAGGACTCTAAACTCATGGAAAAAGAAAAGATTTGAGTGCTGGCAGCCAGGAGGCAGGCTTGCAGAATGTGCCCTTTGGTTGTTTAAATTACCATATATTCCTGAGTGTTTCTGTGTACATCTTCTCAACTCCCCTCCAAAAAACAGGGAATAGAAGCAAATATTTAAATGGTGATGCACAGATGAGACTGTAATCATGGCAATGAAACAATGGTGTAAACCAGTGTTCTCCCATGTAAACTATCACTCAATTCACAATGAAAACTTAAGAAAAAAAAAAAAAAAAAGATATAATTGGTCTCTATTCATCTGTAGCAACAGAGGAAGGAGGAGTCAGGAATAAGAGGAGGAAGTGGAATGTGTAAGTAGCTAAATGCCTTCATGAACAACTATCTTCTTTGCCATGAGATAGTTCTTTGCAAGAAGAACTGTATGGTGCCTAGTTATCACTATTAAACATTTTAATCAATATTCTATTGTAGAATCTTGATCAAAAGGGGAACAACTGCAAAGCAGAACTCCAAGCTCTAATGGAATCTAGAATTTCTAGAGCCACTGAGGCTGGATGAACCCCTGAAACTATCATCTTGATATAATCTTTATACCTTAAACCAAATACATCCCCTGAAGTCTTCTTCAAACCAAACAATAGTTTAGCTAAACTAGTGAAGAATGTCTGCTTTGACCAATGGTAAAACTAATTAACCACTCAAAAGATTACACAGGAAACATAGGGGTCCGTGAGTTTATGTTAATGGAGGGAAAAACAAATTGGAAAAGGAAGTGAAAATGGCTGCACAACTCACAGAATGTCATCCATGTCCGTAAACTGTACATACAGAAATTGTTGGGACTAGTGTAAGTTCTGTTGTGTATATTCTCAACAACAAAAAGAAATCTTTTTTTGTTTGTTTGTTTTAATGAGGCATTGCAATTTCTAAGATCTACCCACAGCAAAATCTTAGGATTGGCTAAGGAAAAAGGTGCGACCCTCAGGTTCATCCTAATTTAACCTAGAACCATAGAGATGATCCTGGTCTGCAGAACCTCTTGAGAACCTTCTGAGAATCTAGCAAAGTCAAGTAGAGAGATCATCTTAGAATTACTCCTTACAACAAGCACTGTAGCTACAGTCTCCCTTCTGTCCTGGGGTCTCTGACATCAAGTCATTGGTCTGGGAGCTTTGGGGCCCTGTGGAGACCATCAGCAGGTTCTTCCATAGTGGCACTCAAGCATTGTCTTGGCTAGCACAGTTAGTCCTTCAAATACACCTGCTTAAAGATTCATGACAAAAGACAAAGAACAACTGACTGTAAATATTAATGTTCTGAAAGTTGTCTGTGCTATTGGTTAAGATGTCAGAGTAGTACATTTTTTCATATTCTGGCTGCTATCGATGAGTGCTTCTTAACTCATCTCCCTCCCTATTCTACTAGTCTAAATTAATCATGGTATTTTCAGCTTCTCCAACTCATAAAAGTCTAGAATTCAATAAAAGTCTGTGATTCCATAAAAGCAGTAGCAGCTTGTCCTGGTCCCAGAACATCACTGCACCTCCTCCACCCCAGCTCAACTTCCCATTAGAAGAAGGAAGTGATAGGATTGGAAGACAGCCTTAAAATGCTGTCATTGTTATTGTGAATCTTCAAGTAAATATTTATATTTGTAAAGAGCTTTAGAAAGCATCTTGACTCACAAATGCTCCCAAAGATCTGGCAGAGAAAGTACCTGCTATGACTACTGGCCTTTGATTTTTTTATCTATGATTTATCACATGCTACTCTATTAGTAGGAACTGACATTAATGAAGCGAAACTTCCTCAAAAATGAAGTCAAAATTCCTTAAATATCAGTTATAAATTCCTTGCTGGTTCCAACCACTCAAAGACTTGACAAGTTTCTTTTTATCCATGTGATTACATAGAAGATAAAAATGAATTTGGATGGCACCTGGAAAACATCTGGTTAAATTCCATCTCTGAGAAACCTGCTTGTCTCCTTGCGTTAACACCATGTCCTTCGCATCAACCAACAAAATATCTTCAAATCCTTTTCCCATTTAAAAAAAATTTTCTATGACATAATAGTCAATTTACATGACAAGGAAAAGGAGAATTTCAAAACTGTGGCAATATTAACATTTACTAAGCAAATTGTTGAAAAGCAAAGATATCAGCTTGAGGACTAAGGTGCGCCTGACCCAAGCCATGGTATTTTCAATAACCTCACATGCATGTGAAAGTTGGACAGTAAATAAAGAAGACCATAGAAGAATTGATGCTTTTGAGTTATGGTGTTGGAGGAGAATATTAAAAGTGCCATGGGCTGCCAAAAGAACCAATAGATCTGTTTTGGAAGAAGTACAGCCAGAGTGCTCCTTGGAGGCCAAGATGGCCAAACTTCGTCTCTCATACTTCGGACATATTGTCAGGAGGGACCAGTCACTGGAGAAGGATATCATGTTTGGTAAGCTGGAGGGTCAGAGAAAAAGAGGAAGACCCCTAATGATATGGATTGGCCAACTGGCATCATCAATGGACTCAAGCATGGCAACAAAAGTGAGGTTGGCCCAGGATTGGGCAGTGTTTCATTCTGCTGTGCATAAGGTTGCTATGAGTCGGCACCAACTCGATGGCACCTAACAACAACACCAAGCAAATAGAAAAAGTAAAAATTTAAATGTTTTCAATGGGTGGTGTTGACAGTAGAGTGCGTTGGTATAGCTGAGTTGTACATGTGCAAAAGGTTGAAATGGCAAATGTTTTGTTATACAGCTATTACTACAATGTTGTTGTTGTTGTTGTTAAGTGCCTTCGAGTCGGTTCCGACCCATAGCGACCCTGTACAGGGTTTCCAAGGGTGTAAATCCTTACGGGAGTAGAAAGCCTCATCTTTCTCCCGCGGAGCGACTGGTAGTTTCGAACCGCTGACCTTAAGGTTCGCAGCCCGATTCGTAACCACTAGTTAAATTATAAAAGATTAAAACTTTTTAGATGTATATATACATATATATTGTCATTTGAAGTCCTGGTGTGGCGCTGTAGGTTAATGCACTGGACAGCAGTCAGTTTGAACTGCAAGGCTGGCAGTTCAAGCTCACCAGCCACTCCTGGGAAACCCTACACAGGGTCACTATGGGTCAGAACCAACTCGATGGCACTTAACAACAACAACATTGTCATTTAGTGGTTCCAACTCATAGCAACCCTATATAGAGTTTCTGAGCAGTGGCTGGTGAGTTTGAATCACCCACCTTACAGTTCAAACCAACCTTGAGGCCCAGAGCTTATCCTATAGCATCACACCAGGACCCATATATATATATTGCTAATTCTTTTAGAAAGACTTTTGTTTTCACTTTGGGATTATTCACTTAAAATCTATTAATTTTGTTTTGTTTTGGGGCGGAGGTGTTTCTTAAAGAAGCAGTTATGGGAAATGAGCTCAAAATATTTTCTCCCTCTAAACGTAAACATCTTTCTTTGGAACAACATTCCTAATTTGAAAGTTCTGGCTATTCCCCAAACAGAAGAGCAGCTATAAACTAGATAAATGGCAATCTGTACATTTAGAGATCTCAAGCAGGCTTACAAACCTCTCGGCTTATCCTCCACCAGCAATATCCTGCAAACTACAGTATTTTATTAGCTCCCAACGACAAATGAGGCCTTCAGATTGGGGAGGAAGGAGGCTCAGGCAATGGAGGAGCACAGCCAGGAAGTGGAAAATGACAGAGCTGAGGAGGTCTGCTGTTATTGGTGGGAACTGTTCTGCCAACAACAGGAAAAGCTGGAAAGCATAAAATTCTCCAGGAAGAAGTAATCTTGGGGATTAAAAGTATCTAAAAAAACATTATGTCTGTTTGTACAACCATAAGATGGCTTTTAAAAATTAGATAATGCAAGTTGTAACTAAAAGAAAAAACAGAACGAGAAGAAAGGAAGCTGACAAAGCAGAACGAATAGGAAGATTATACTTTAGCTGTCCTAATCCTGAAGCTTAAAAATCCTTGAAAACAAATACCTTCCAGATAACAGATACAAGCAACCAACAAAAGAACAAATAGTCTCACATGCACTTCTGTTAAACCAGGTCACCATCCTCGGAGAGAAGCAAAGGGACACAAACAGTAATGACCAACTCAGAGAGTTTAAATAAATAACACCATGGAAAGAACTCTCAGACCAAAGGCCTCGGTCCTTCAATTCACGTTCACATTTCCTTGAGACCCTGTGGCCCATCCATGGGTCACTGAGGAAGTAGGGTGTCAACCACAACCCTGCTTTATTCAGTAGAGGCAAAAATGAGAATTTTAAATTTCCCATCAAGGAGGCCTCCTCACATTTTAGGGTACTTTGATGGCAGGCATTTTACCTGCATAACCACGTCAATATAAGAAAATTAAATGAATGTCTGCAATTAAGAATTTTAAGGCTATGCAAAATCCATTCTAAATAAAGGACTGTGTCTATATTGAGAGTCACAGGCAGTGTAACACTTAGACAGTTCCACTGACTTCCTTCACATCAGTCTGATTACATTGTAAATCACTTTTCAAATGTGGTATCTGTGAGCAGTTCCAATAACATTGGAAAGGCAAAGCTAAGAATCTTGCATGGTTTCTTAGTATGAGTGCTGATAAGTATTGTTTAGGAAACACTACCTACTGCTGTCAAGTCAGTTCTGACACCGAACAACCCTGTATAGGGTTGCTGGGGTTATAAATCTTTACAGGAGCAGAAAGTTTCGTTGTTCTCCTGCGGAGCGGCTAGTGGGCTTGAACTTCTGACCTTTGGTTAGCAGTCCAGTGCTTATGCCAGGGCTCCTTTTATTAAATAACGTCGCTGCTGATAGGTGCCATCGAGTTGGTTCTGACTCATGGCAATCATGCACAACAGAATAAAACACCGCTCAGTCCTACATCGACCTCATAATCATTAAAACTTGAGCCCATTGCTGCCACCATGGAGTCAATCCATCTCACTGGGGATCTTCCTCTTTTTCACTCAAAACTATATGAAAACAATATACATACAAATCAATAAGGTAAAGACAAACAACCTGTATTAGTTATCCAATGTTGCAATAACAAAGATACCACAAGTTGATGCCTTTAGTAAGCAGAAATTTATTTTCTCACTGTTCAGGAGACCAGAAGTCTGAATTTAGAGGGGAAGGCTTTCGTTCTGTATTGGTTCTGGAGGAAGGAAAGTCTTTGTCTCCTTTTACCATCTGTAGGCCTAGTGTTCCTTGAAGCTTTCCGTGTGGTTTGGCATCAATCTTCCCCTGGGTCTAGGAGTTTCTCAGAACAGGGACTCCAGGTACAAAGGACAGGCTCTGCCCTTGGCTCTTCTTTCTTGATGGTAGTTGTTGTTGTTGTTGTTAAGTGCTGTCAAGTTGGTTCCATTCCACAGCAAAACTTATGGGGTTTCTGAAGAGCGGCTGCTGGGTTTGACCTGCTGACCTTGCTATTCAAACTGACCTTATAGTCCAGCTCATGATCTGGCATTGCCAAATGGTGTTCGTGGTGGTATGCCGTGGAATCAGTTCCAACTCCTAGCAACCCTGCATAGGGTTTCCGAGGATGTAAATCTTTATGGGAGCAGAAAGCCTCATCTTTCTCCCATGGACCAGCTGGTAGTTTTGAACTGACGACCTTGAGGTTAACAGCCCGACTCATAACCACTACACTACCAGAGCTCCTTTTGCAGCGCCACATAGGTCCCTCTAATTCTACTCACGTTTTTAGTCTCTTTTCTATCTCACAAGAGATAGACTCAATATCCAACCTAATCCTGTAGATTGTATCCTGCCTCATGGACACAATTGCCTCTAATCATGCCTCATTCACATCATCAAAAATACACTGCCATCAAGCTGGATACAACTCACAGTGACCCTGTATAGGGTTTCCTGCACTGTAAATCTTTATGGGAGCAGACAGGCTCATCTTTCTCTCACGGATTAGCTGGTGAGTTTGAACCGCCAATCTTGAGCAGTTAGCAGCCTAACCTAACCTACAGCGCCACCAAGTTCCTTACATTCATATCACAGATGGCAGAATTGACAACACACAAATCAAAAAACTGAAGGATAACTGTATCGGATCACAAAAGAGGATGGATACATAAACCTGGGAATCATGGCCTAGCCAAGAGTCTCATATTTGGGGTGGGGTGGGGTGGGGGATGTAGTTCAGTCCATAACATAGGTCAATGGAAAGATAAGAAGCAAGAGAAACTAAGAGATGAACCCTAAAAGAGGACATTAAAAAACATTTTTTAAAAACCTAAAGAGCTAACAATAAGTAAATGGAGGAACTGTGATTATGTCCACATAATGGACTATTAAACAACAAAAAATAATAAATCAGGTATACATATCACTGTGGATAAATGTAATAAATATAACACGAGTCACCCATCCCCTTCTTCTAAATAAATGACTTGGCAAAAAATAAATATGGAATGATAAGAATTCAATGTCCAGCTTTCACATGTATATGAGGCTACTGCAAATACTCTGCCTGGGATCAGGTGCACATGAGTCCTCAAAATTATGATCTTTGTCTTGACACTTTACAGAGGTCTTTTGAAGTCGATTTGCCGAATTCACTATGTCCTTTGATTTCTTGATGGCTGGTTCCATGAGCACTGCTATGGTTCCAAAGAAAATGAAATCTTTGACAACTTCAATCCTTTCTCCATTTATCATGATATTCTTGGTGAAGTTGTGAGGATTTTCATTTTCTTTACTCTTAAATTTTTCACTGGTTACTGGGAAAGTAGATGAGAAGCAAATATTCCCCTCCCTGTACCCTCTCCCCCTAAAACAATGCTGTCCTAGAGTTGAACAGAGTTGATTCCAAAACATAGTGAGCCTATAGTGTAGCGGATTATGATCTGGGCTACTAACTGAAAGGTCAGCAGTTTGAATCTACTAACTGCTCCGTGGGAGGAAGATGAGACTTTTTGCTCACGTAAAGATTTACAGTCTCAGAAATCCTATACAGGGCGGCTATGAGTTGGAACCAATTCAGTGGCACACACAACCAACCAATAGGGTTTCTGAGACTGGAAATCTTTATGGGAGCAAGAAGTCTGGTCTTTCACCTGAGGTGAGTTTAAACCATGTGCCTTGCGATTAGCAACCCAGTGCTTACTCACAGTGCTACTTTAGAAAAAGAAAGCAGGTAGAAAATTAACTGGTGTATGACTTGGAAACAGTTTCTTAGGGTGTTACTCATTTGTTGCAGAAGAGCTGAATCAATCAACTATGGAAAGAGAAAGAATCTTGGAAAAACAGATTTGGTTTCTGAAATAACAGAACATCAAACTATAAAATCACTCATTTCCCTTGCTTTTCTTGTGACCTGCTGGAAAGCCTGCAAACTAGTTTCCTTTTCCTTTTTAAACATGACAAAACAGTTGTGATCTGAAGAAAAACAACCAGAATTTAGTTCTTAGTGTTCCTTAAAGATACATATTTGCCAATCCTGGGGATACAATTATAAGAACTGATATGAGGTCCTATCATTGCAGGAAAAGAACAGAATAAACTTCTGTGTGCACCAAATAAATTCTCTTAGTTGTTACTTTGTAACATGTGCACATATTCTGTGAGAAATTTATCTAGCCTTAGGAATGCGGGAGCTATTTCTGAGATTATTTTTCCTTTAGTATGGATCTTCCAGTTCATTGAAGTATTTAGAAACGAAATACTTCCTGTGAAGACAAAACTTCCTACAACACTAATATTCCTTCTGACCCCTTACCTCCAATGACTCAGATTACAAAATTCTTCAGTTTTCTTTTCACTGCGTTTCAGGCTACAGTGTCAGGTTTCTAAGAAGTTATTTTTCCATTGCTCAGAGACTTCCCATGGAGATACTCCTGATCCATACCCCAGCCCTCAAAGCACACAGAACATAAAGCTCTCAACAAGAAACATCACCATTCTTTTCTCTCCATAAACAATCAGAACATTCACTGGGAACTGTACATTGTTGTTGATAAGCACTGTTGAGTCGATTCCAACCCATAGAGACCCTGTATAGGGTTTCCAAGGAGTGACTGGTGAGCTTGAACGCTGACCTTCCAGTTCAAACGACTTTGCAGCCTGGCGCATTAACCCACAGGGCCACACCAGGACAAATGTATGTTTTTGCTGTTAAGTGTCATCGAGTCGGTTCCGACCCATAGCGACCCTGTATAGGGTTTCCAAGGAGTGACTGGTGAGCTTGAACCATTGATCTCGCAGTTCTAATGGCTTTGCAGTCTGGCACATTAACCCACAGCACCACACCAGGACAAATGTATACCAGACCTTTAATTACACCTTTACTCACAGGTCTGTAAAATAAACATCATGTGCTTCATTTAGGGAAGCCAACTCAGAGAAGTTAAATAACTTGCCCAAAGACAAACAGCGAATTATTTGCAAAACTTGCTTGAACCCAAGTAAACAGCCTCCTAAACCCACATACTTAAATAGTACAGTATGAAACTCCCAATGGCAGTGACAGTTGGAGTCCTGGTGTGGTGCTGCTGGATAAACACTGGACCACAAGGTTGGTTTGAACCACCAAAACCACCAGCCGCTCCTTGGAAACCCTGGTCTCTACAAGTCGGAACCAACTCGACAGCACTTAATAACAACAATGGCTAAGATGGGGTCCTGTGTGGCACTTGTAGGATATGCACTGGACTGCTAACTGCAAGGTCGGCAGTTCAAACCTAGCAGTCACTCCTTGGGAACCTTATACAGGGTGGCACTTAACAACAACAATGGTTAAGATGGATCTTAGCTACTCACTTATCCCATGATTCTACATAGAGAAATATGCCGCAGCACATACGAGGGGGTTTTAAAAAGTTCATGGAGAAATGAAATGAAATGAAAGACAATGTTTTTTTTTCCACTAACATTGTGTAAACCCTCTCACAATGAAGCAATCAACATACAAAATAATTACCAAATTAATATAGTAACCAAACTAAAATGGGCCTACATTAGTTTAAATTCTCAGTTCTCTTCTGTCCTTGCTCCTAAAGAAAAATAAAAAATAAAGATGAAACCTAGTTTTTGCGCACTGTTGCAGTTAACTGGCAAACTTGTGTAATAAATTAACTAACAGAACTGGTTTAGCAACAAATGAGAAGTTCAAGGTCTCTAAATTCTAATCCTGGGTATGTCACTGATTTAAAAGGTGATCCAGGAGCATTTAAATTAGGTTAAATTTAATATTTGTGGGGCATTCACAACCACAGTCTAAAATAAAAGCAGGTATCTATGAAATCTCAGTAATAAACACAAATGCCAAATATCTAGGTGTAAAAAAAACAACACTTCAAATTCTAGGTACTTTGCCAAGGTTCCAAGTATTCAGAAACAACCACATGGGATAAACACACACTATCCACAGTCATTATCTCTAGGAAGAAAGTGAAAATAATATGGGAAAGGACTTGTGCTTTTTTAAATGTCTATTTGTTTATTGCTAGATTTGTTTTTTAAATTAACAATTAAAATTAAGTAAATTGAGTCAGAGGCTTGCCTGACTCAATTTTTATCTGCATTCCTGAGCCTGGCCTCAGGATAACACATTTATTTCATCATCGAATGATGGGGATAACATCACTTTCCCTGCTCCTCTTCTCAATTAGAACAAGGCTAGAGAAAGTTTTTCCCCACTTCAACCTAAATACTTCCACTTCATCACAATTAAGAGGGACAAAAAACAATCCTAAAGGATACCAATCTTCAATAACTCTAAAAGTAAGAAAGAGTTGTTGTAACATGCCATCGAGTCAGTTCCAACTAACAGAGACATGGTGTGGCACTGTGGATTAATGCGCCAGACTACAAAGCCATTTGAACTACAAGGTGGGCAGTTCAAACTCCTCAGAAACCCTATACAGGGTCACTATGGATCGGAACCAACTCAACATCACTTAACAACAGCAACATTAAGGAGTCCTGGTATGGTGCTGTGGGCTAATGCGTCAGACTGCAAAAGTTGTTTGAACTGCAAGGTCAGTGGTTCAAGCTCACCAGTTGCTCCTTGGAAACCCTATATGGGGTCTTTATGGGTCAGAATTAACTCGACAGCACTTAACAACAATATAGGGGCTCCTAGGAGACGCTGGTGAGCTTGAACTGCCGACCTTGTGGTTGGTCCAGCACATTAACCCACAGCACCACACCAGGACTTCAAGAAAGAGTAGAACTTGAGAACTAATATGGGACATGAAACTCCCTCAGCACCCTTCAGGTAAAAAGAGAAACCACCCAGCCACAGGGTTATCCTCTCCCTGTGGTAAAGAAGATGAAACAGGAGCCTGAGTGGGAAAACACAGATGGAAAGAAGCCAGCTGCCTCAGAACTGACTCCCCTCTTCCACCCTGGCTCTCACTCTCCTTTCAAAGAACTTAGAGGTGGAAAATGAGAAGTGCCTTGAAATTAAGATGGATGTTGAAATAAGATTAGGCAGGCCTCTTCTGAGCCTCTTTTTCTTCATCTACAAAAACGCTATTTGTTTCCAATGGGCCTTGTGAACACTGACTAAATAATTTGTGGAAATGCTTAGCACCCCGGGACACAGTAGGTTCACAATAAGCGTAAGTTTCCTTCTTTCAGAACTGACTTTCCAAATGCCAGCCAAATGTCCCACTAATGATCAAGCTTCCGAATGCCATTATCCTACCATCCAGTTCCTCCCATACTTTTTCCTGTGTTTTCCTCTCTCCCAAACAATGGCACCAACGCCTCTCTTTGCTACCTATGTTAGGATTCTCTCTTCCATCTCTTCTCACACCCACTGACTGTTCTCAGAATTTCCTGGATTTCTGTTAACACCCATGGCACTGATGTCCCTGTCTCTTCAATCAATCTTTCAGATCACTAGTGTAAAAAACAGCTCCATCACACACCTTCCTAAGCACTTGCTTTGGCTCCCCTCTGACCAGAAGAACATAGTTTGCACTTCCAAGTGCAACCCCCTCAGAGATCTATCCACAAATCATATGCCCACCCTTATATCCCAGCACATCCTGTGCCTTAACTTGTGCCTCCAATAGTCTCCTCTAAGCACTGGACAGATTCCTGGGGTGGTGCTGTAGGGCCAGCACTGGACTGCGAACCACATGGTCGGCAGTTCAAACCCATCAGCTGCTCATCAGAAACCCTATACAAGGTCGCTATGAGTCAGAATCAACTCAACAGCACTTAGCAACAAGGCACTAGACTGCTAACCACAAGGTCTGCAATTCAAAGCCTCTAGCCACTCCTCAGAAATTCTATGAGTCAGAACCGACTCCACTGCACAGAACCACCACCACCACCATTTAGGAATGTGTTCTACTATTAGGCTCTATATGATGTCTTTTACCTGCATTATCTTAATAATACCCATAACACTCCCATAAACCCATTCCCATGGCCTTCGAGTGAATTGACTCACAGTGACCCCACAGGACAGAACAGAACTGCCTCACAGGGTTTCCAAGGCTGTTTACAGAAACAGACTGCTACATCTTTCTCCCACAGAACAGCTGCCGAGTTCCAACTACAGACTTTTAGGTTAACACTTGAACACTTACCCATTATGCCACCAAGGCTCCTTAAAATGCCTGTAAGTTCTCAGGAAACTTTTTTCAGAAAGGAAAAGTTGTTTGCCCAAAGCAATAGAGCAAACATATGGCAAAATCATGATTTGAACCAAAGTCAACATGATTTCAGAAGCCCTGGTCTTCAATGGTACACTGTACCACAGACACTTCACAAATTCACTTGTTCTTTCAGCATTTATGTACATAAAAGTATTACTTAAGATTAAGACCCTACATAGCCTCCCCTGTCAACAAATGTAGGCCATCTGTTGCTGCTCTGACCCAGGTATACACACAAACAGGTACACAGCATTCCAGATTCATTTCGTTTTCTCCTTCCCTACTTCCCACCAAAAAAAAAAAAACAGATGAAAAGAAAAACGATTTGGAAGGTAGAAATGGAGAAAAAAGTTAATCCTTCATCCTCTGTGGTACACACAAAATTACCAATGAGTCTCTAAGTTTTAACAGGCAAATTAACTTGAAAAACTATTTTGGATCATTTTAAAACTTGCTTTCCCTGCCCAAACCTGAAAGCAGCAGCAGTTGCTAAGAAAACACATGGCCAACTGCGAGACAACAGTATGACTCACAAAAGGAACAAGCTTACCTTCCAAGTCTCAGAAACCATGATACTCAGAGAACACCGTAACGTAATCAACAACCTACAATTATAAACATTCTGGAGTTTCTTTTCATCCAGTTCGGAAGGAAATAAAATCAGTTCTGGACTAAACACTAGTTATAAAATTAATTATTATCCAACTGAGTTGAAGCTTCCTATAATAATAATAATAAATAAAGAAGTACAAAGACTACAAAGGTAACAGACTTTCTTTTAAACTCAAGTTTATTAACAGAGGAAAACAGAATGACCGACTACAAAGTATATTCTAACCAGACAATGCTAGTAACCTCTCTTCTTTGCCAAACTACAAGTGTGAATAATACACACCTTTAACTCTTTAATAAGCAGAATGGAAAATAGTCATTAATTTTTTATTTCTTTTTCTATCTGAATCACTAGCTCAATTTCTAAAAATCAATTATTCTACCAAACAACCCCATCATACATTGGCCATGTGTTGGAGTTACTAAGTGCTGTCCAGTTGGTTCCAACTCTTAGGAAGCTTGTATGGGATTTCCAAGGAGCAGCTGGTGAGTTTAAACCACTGACCTTATGGTAAGCAGTCCAGTGCTTATCCTGCAGCATCACAACATAACCCCCTATAATACTAAGAGCTTAGATGCACTTGAGTTATGCTTTCTTTTTTTAATTTGTTTGTCTTGAGGGCTGAGGGAACAGTCTTGAGCAGCTTTATTTTGCTGAAGTATGCATTAAGATAAAAGTTACTTGTGAGCCATTAGCATTTCTGAAACATGGAAATTAGCTAACACCTATGGTCTGACCCATTAAGTAAAGAATCACACAGAAACAGTTCAGGATGAAGACCCCACTTGTAAGGACACATTAGTTGTTCTCAGCACACCACAACTTGCACTCCTATGCCAACGTGAAAAAATAGGTGGCATTTCTGTATAAATCAAGACTGCCGCCTTCTCCACACAGAAATCATCTCATAGCCTGACCCTGACTGGAAAGGTTATCTCTTACCTTGAAAAAAATGGAGCAAGCACATTCACTAAGATGAATGAACTTAAAAGCAAAACAAAAAAAAATTCGTTGCTCATCTATAAATGATGAATACTTTTTCGTTCCAAATGAAGCAACATAATTGCTGAAGGGAGTAGTGAGAGGTTTTAATTTTTTAAAATAGTCAGAATCTGCCAAAAATCTGTAAAACCTTCTTTTAATACCTACCTTCCCCAAAACCTGCCTTTCAATTAAAATTACCCTTCAAGCACAAGATTTCCGTTTTGGCAGAGCCTGGGTGCATATTCTTTCTTACTATTCTGGGATATTACAAGTATGAGCTATCCATTACTAACATGAGGATAAAGATATGTAAAGAATTTTAATGAAAAGGTATTCACTAAGTAACCATTCATTAGACAAGGGCAAATCCAAAAACATTGTTACTAGGTTTCCAGTTCATACATGCATGGTTTTATTCCAAACAAAACATGTTTAAACATGTCTATGCGATCAGTGGATGGCTGCAGACAACTTCTCTTGGTACTACACTTGTGTGGTGTAGTGAATTATTTAATTTCTCTTCTAGCCTTAGTCTTTGTAACTCCCGTCAAACGACTCTTTTCCTGATGGGTCTGGGTAAGAGAAGGTGCCAGAAGCTACTGACAGCATAACATAATTCAGGTGGGGATGGTAACAGACTTCACTGCAATTCACTGCAAAAGTAAAAACTTAAACTCTACATGGGTATCAAATGAGCCATCTCAGAATCAGCAGAGGGGATCTTAGTACTAGCCACAAACAGGAGTCCAGCATCTCCTTTGGACCCCAGGATCCATCCCTGTGCACTGAACCTTCTTGACCCAGAACAAAAAGCTGCTACACCAGAGGAGTAGCAAAGGAGGCCCAGCAGCAGCAGAACCAAGGGTCAGAGCAGAACACAGTGATGAGCTTCCCAGTTCACAGAGCAACACTGACTTTGCTCGCAGAGTGGGGTGCCTCCGAGCACTTGGGGGAGGGTGGAGCTGGGTTTGCTGACCCAGGGAGTTACAGCCAAGTGCCTTCAGGCTGAGACTGATGGCGGAGGGTATTCCTGTGACCATCAATCAACAGCCCTAAATGAGCTTTGTAACACTGACTGGGCAGACATGCCTGTGGGCATGGCTGAGGAGTGGCTGCCCTGACTGGAACAACTGTGCCCTGGGCATTTCTCACCCAGCACTGTAACCTGTTAACTTCCCTAATAAACCCCATAACTGCCAGTCTGCTGTCTGAGTTCTGGGGCAATCAATTCACTGAACCCAGCTGAGTTGGAGTCAAGGGCTGTGGGAAGTAGAGGTAGTGCTCAATTTTTACAACTAATTTCAGTCTCATTAGGGTGTCTAAAAACAACAACAACAACAAACAGTGCAATCACAACAGTGTTCTCCAAGGGAAGTGCTGTGTCAGTGAAGTTTAAGGTTATGGTGACTATTTGGAGGGACTCCATCCGTGTAATCTTTTTTTTTTTT
>NW_006408585.1:1480277-1481943 GCF_000296735.1 Chrysochloris asiatica
CCGCGGAGCAGCTGACATAGGGCTGCTATAAATCAGAACTGACTCAACAGCACCTAACAACAATGGTCCACTTATGGGAATATATGTACACATGTAGCGATGTTACCGTTTTCTACTCATTTTTGAGTAAAGGAGGGTCCAGAAAAACTTAGCAGGTTAACTATGAAATGATTCCTCGTGTGGCACTGGATTTTGAAGGACAAAGTTGCCAGTTCAAACACACCAACTGCCCCTAGGAAACCATCCAGGGTCACGAAGAGTCAACACTGCTGAATCCATTCCTTCCCCTCACCCACTGCCCTCCTCCCCTGTACAGCTCTACCTTCGGTGTACCTGCCTGGAGAGCTCTCCACTTCTGGTCTGAATTTGTAATACATCTTCCTAGTACAACAAAAGTCACTTCTGTGACAATTAAGTGGTTTTACTTTTAAGAATTACAATAGGATTTCTGAATTTTACTAGTTCTGTTAATTATTTATTCTAATCTTATGCCCTAATATAAGAATCCCAGGAGCCCTGGTAGTGTAGTGGGTTACGCGTTGGGCTGCAAATCACAAGGTCAGCAGCAGTTCAAATCCACCAGCTGCTCTGGAGGAGAAAGATGAGGATTTCTGCTTCCATAAAGATTTGTTGTTGCTGTTATTAAGTGCCATTGATTTGGTTCCAACTCATAGTGCCCCTCTATAGCATTTCCGAGGAGCAGGTTTAAACCGCCAACCTTGTGTTTAGCAATCCGGTGCTTTTCCTGAACACCACACCAGGACCTGTAACAATTTACAACCTTGGAACCCCTCACAGGGTCGCTATGAATTGGAACCGACTCTCTGGCACACAGCAGCAGCAGCAATACAAGAATCCAATATCCTCAGTATGCATGATTTCTTTATTTGCATTTAACAGCAAAAAAAAAAAAAAGACTAACTTGCATAGCTACATGGGTAAAATTTTTCACCTAAAAGATAATTAACAGCCCAAAATTATCAATCTACTATAAGGTTTGTGATAGTTAAGGTTTTATGTCTACTAGGTCAGGATTCTCAATGGTTTCAATGCAGTACTCTGCCATGATGAGAGCTAATATCATGTAATAACATCCTTGGTGAGATATGCTGAGAACAGCCAGTTAATTGAAAGGAAATTTCTTGGCGGTGGGTGTGGTTTGCAACATTTTTTAACTTACAAAGATAAAAGAGAGAATGGACAGAAAGGACCTACTAGTACCAAGAAAGAAGAGCTGGAGGTGGAATGCATCCTTTGGACTTGCGGTCCCTGCACTGTGAAACCCTAGATCAAAAGGAAGACTGATGCCAAAATGCATGAATATTTACGAGGACATCTCCAAGGAATGTTGGGCCTACATATGCTGAAAGGAGACAAGGACCTTTCTTCAGTCTTCTTCTTAAGCCAGCACTTTGAATTTAAACATCCACCTGCTAAACTGTAAGAGAAGACAGTTCTGTTTGTTAAAATCCTCCACTGTGGTATTTCTGTTATAGCTGCACTAGATAAAAAAGACAGGGTTTACTGTGAGTGGTTTTAAGTGCTCTCGAGTCAGTTCCGACTCATATAGCCACGCTGTTTAGGGTTTCCAAGGAGCAGCTGGTGGGTTTGAACTGCTGCTGACCCTGTGGTTCGCAATTCAGTGCTGATCCTATATAGCACCACA
>NW_006408585.1:1482363-1486114 GCF_000296735.1 Chrysochloris asiatica
TTTAAGACAGAAAAAGACAAAATAGGAAACAAACAACAAATAAGAAAAACTGTTGTGGTCACTTTGTCAATCCCTTTTGCTGGGGGCCGTCCTCTTTTTCACTTATCCTCCACTTTTCCATGCATGATATCCTTCTCCAGATACCGTTCTCTCCTGACAATATGTCTAAAGCATGAGAGACAAAGTCTCACCATCCTTGCTTCTAAGGAGCATTTTGAATGTATTTCTTCCAAGACAAATTTGCTTATTCTTCTAGCAGTCCATGGTACTTTCAATATTCTTCACCAACACCATAATAAAATGCATTAATTCTCCTCTAGTCTTCCTTATTCACTGTTCAACTTTCACATGCATATAGAGTGATTCAAAATACCATGACTAGGGTCAGCCGCACATCCCTTAGTACTCAAACTGACATCTTTGTTCTTTAACACTTTAAAGAGGTCTTTTGCAGCAGATTTTCCTAATGCAATAGGTCATTTAATTGCTTGACAACTGCTTCCATGAGAATCAATTGTGGATCCAAATCAATTGAAGTCTTTGACAGCTTCAAGCTTTCCCCCATTTATCATGATGTTATTTATTGATCCACTGATGAGGATTTTCTTTTCCTTTACATTGAGATTCAATCCACACTGAAGGCTGTGGTCTGTGATCTTCATCGGTAAGTATTTTAAGTTCTCATCACTTTTAGCACAGAATCAATGATTGTTACAGAGTCTTCCTCCAATCCTTGATATAATCCAACTTCTCAGAGTGTATGGTCAGCATACAGATTGAATAAGTATGGTCAAAGGATACAACTCTTTGCTGATTTTAAACTAGTAGCCCCTTGTTATGTTTGAACAACTGCCTCTTGGTCTATGTACAGGTTCCTCATGTGTACAATTAATGGTTCTGGAATACCCATTCTTTGTGATGTTATCCATAGTTTGTTATGATCCACACAGCCCAATGCAAATGCACAGTCAAAAAAGCACAAGAAAACTTCTTTCTGATATTCTCTACTTTCAGCCAAGATCTATCTGGCATCAACAGTGATATCCCTTGTTCTGCGTCCTCTTCTGAATCCAGCTTGAATTTTTCTGGTAGTTCCTTGATGATGTATTGCTGCAGCCAATTTTGAATTGTTGTTGTTAATTGCTGTTGAGTCGATTCCAACTCTTAGCAACCCTGAATACAGTTCCCGAGGAGCGGCTGATGAGTTTGTACAGCTGACTTTTGGTTCAAACTGACTGTGCAGTCCAGTGCTTACTCTACAGTGCCACACCAGGACTCAATTTTGAATTACAGTTAACAAAATTTTGCTTATATATGGTATTAATGATATTGTTCAATGATTTCTGCATTCCTTTGTCCATTGTTTCACCTTTCTTTGGAATGGGCCCAAATATGGGTATCTTCCAAACAGTTGGTCAAGTAGCTGCCTTCCAAATATCTTGAGCACCATAGCCAACACTTTAAATATAAATGGCCTATATTTTTACTTATCTTATTATGTCATATTTTGACTCATTTTGTTTCAATCAGATTAGTGTAGTGTGCTGGAGCTAGCTTGTATTGGCTCATGCGAGTCACTTATTAAATTTTAGGGAAATGTATTTATAGGTCAGTTGTTAAACAGTCATTATTAAAAATTTAAATATTTAAACTTATTACATTATAAGTCTAATAAATTATATTTAGAACAAAGATAATAACAAATTATCTAAACACCCCAATTAAAAGGCAAGTCAGATTGGATGAAAAAAGAAAACTCTTCAAAGAGGTGGAACACAACTCCCCATTTCTTAATTATGGGCTGTATGTCGTGGCTTCCTTCCAAAATAGTGCAGTGTAAAAACGAAGGGAGAGAAAAGTTGAACACTTCTGTCCACTGTAGAATACTTACAAGCAGCCCATGTTTCTACCTATTAGATTCTCCCACCCCTATTCCTAAACATTTTCTCTAGACATTGTCAAAAGTTCCCATGGGGAAGAGAGGGACAAGAATTGGCAAAACTACTCTCCACTGAGAACCACTGCCATACCAGACTTATGGGAAAATAGACAAATTTCTGATATCAGAAAGAGAGGTGACACCAGTATAGATTCTACAGATTTTGAAAGGACAATTAAAGAACTATATTAACAACTTTATACTGATCATTTAAACAACTTAGATAAAATGAACAAATTCCTTGAAAGACACAAACTATCAAAGTTACTCAAGAAGAATTAGAAAACATAAACAGTCCTATATTTTATTTAATTAACTGATAGTTTTTTAAGTACTTCCCACAAAGCAAATTTCCAGCCAAGATGGGTCCACTGATGAATTTTACCAAACATTTAAGGAACAAATAAAATCATTTATAAATTTATCCAGGAATTTGAGGAGGCGGAACTACTTCCCAATTCTGTCTATGAGAACAACACTACCATGACATCAAAAATCAAAGAAAGATATTAAAGGGAATGAAAACTAGAGATCACTATCCCCTATGATACAATTATCCAAACAAAATTTTAACAAATCATATCCAACAATATTTAAAAAGGAACAATAAAATTTCATGACCTAGTAGAGTTAATAAGCAGGAATATATGGATGATTCGTTACCTAAAAATGATTCAGTGTAATCTATCATATTAACAGAGTGAAAAAGAAAAAAAAAACAACAACATATGATCACCTCATTAGATGTAAAAAAAAAAAAAAAATTTGTTAAAATCCAACATCCATTTCTGATTAAATAAACAACTTGCAGCAAATTAGGAACAAAAGAGAACTTCATTAATCTCAAAAAGGACACTGATTAAAATATAAAAACACTGTCACTATGTATTTAATGGTGAAAAACTGCATGACTTCCCTCTAAGATCAAGAACAATACAAGGATATCTGCTCTCAACACTTCTACTCAACATTGCACTGAAGTTTCTAGCCAGCACAATAAGACAAAGAGAAAAATAATAAAATAAACCTCAAGACTGGAAAGAAATAAAATTCTATTCATTAGTCATATTATTTAGAAAATCCTA
Source organism: Chrysochloris asiatica (assembly GCF_000296735.1). NCBI lineage: Eukaryota > Metazoa > Chordata > Mammalia > Afrosoricida > Chrysochloridae > Chrysochloris > Chrysochloris asiatica. Next base: position 1,485,388 of record NW_006408585.1, read on the forward strand.
TAGAATCTATAAAAAAATTAGAACTAAAATATTTTACATGTTTAACAAGGATGCAGGATACTGGTCAATATATAAAAATTATTTTATTTCTAAGTACTAACAATAAAAAACAGCAATTGCTATTTAAAACAGCATATGTGCACAAGAACAAGCAGTTGTCCACAGGGGAGCCATCTAAGCAAGCAATCAAGTCCCTTCAGGGCAAAGCCCCTTCCAAGACTGAAAGTCAAAGGGAATACATGCGCAGGCATGTAATCTACTTGTCGAACACGTTGGTCTACTGATGAGGGGAAGTATGAAAAGCAACAATGAAGATGTGGGCTGAGTCCGACCACGTTGCATAGACTCCCATCAACCTGGAGTATGGTGGGACATGGCTGGACAGCAGTATGGTGAAACCTAGGGATTCCTGAACCCCTGGACAAGGACATGGCTACAAAGGGCTAGAGCAGAGAGTGAAGCATCCAGCTGATATGAAGTTAAGGGAGATCCATAAGAACACCCATACTTGTAGATAGTACCCATCTGACATAGCTTCAATGGCTAGATGATCAGAACTCGACTAGGGGAAGAAAGAAAGTGCAATTCGCTATAATTTGATGAACTTGACTGATACTTAGGGAAGTAATAGCTTAAAATATCAACCAAGAGTAGAGAACAAACGAGATGGCGGATCGGATGGAAGTGCAGTAAAGGAGCTCCAACAACAACAACAACACAGAATACC
>NW_006408585.1:1492544-1508361 GCF_000296735.1 Chrysochloris asiatica
GGTTCACAGCCTGATTCGTAACCACTACGCTACCAGAGCTCACTCATATTCATAGTAGCTTTATACTTAATAGCCAAAAGCTATATTTAATAGCTTTTATAGATAAATGAATTGAGGTCTACCAATAAAACAGAATTTGTTGTTTGTTGTTAAGTGCCGTCAAGATAGTTCCAACTCACAGGGACCCTGCATAGGGTTTCTGAAGAGCAGCTGGTAGATTTGAATTGTCGACTTTGTGGTTCAAAGTGACCTTGCAGTCCAGTGCATTATCCTGCAGCTCCATACTAGGTTAGTAGAGCAAGAAGGAGTCCTGGTAGCATGGTGATTATGCATTGGGCTGCTAACCACAAGATTAGCAGTTTGAATCTACCAGCTGCTCCATAGGGACAAAGATGCAGCTTTCTGCTCCCATAAAATCCTATACAGGGAGCTCCTGCATCTGACAGTGCAGTGATCTCCTCTTGCATTCTCTTCTCCATCTCTACTCCTATGGACAATGCCTGTGAGTTGCCAACTGATAAAAGTGGAAAGAAAGGGGAGTCACATAAGACACCCACCTGCTCTCTTGGGCCCCAGGGCCACCAGCACAGAGGACTCCAGGAGGAAACTGACTGGGGCGGAGTTGTGAACTTGAAAGAAACCTCAGAGGTGGAAGGTGAGCTTAAGTCAGGACATCTCAGATTTAACAGAAGCTGAAAGGAAAGACTCATTACTGAATCCTGCAGCCAAAAAAACGATACCAAAGAAAAGAATGTGAATGAAGATGAGATTCACAAGATGTATATCCTGTTTCTTCTTTTTCTGAGCAACTGAATCGTTAGAAATGGATTGTGGATCAGCTTTCCTTTCCACATGGCAGCCATTGAAAGGCGGATCGGTCCATCCCTGGTACCTCTGTGTCTCCACACGTTGTGACTGCTGCGCCTGGTATTTCCAAGGTCTTCATTGGGGAGGTGGTAGAAGACGCACTGGATGTGTGTGAGAACTGGGGAGAAATGCCACCACTACAACCCAAGCAAGTAAGGGAGGCTGTTCAGAGGTTAAAGTCGAAGGGGCAAATCCCCAACTCCAAAAGTCATCTTCTTCTAAGTGAAAGCTTAGAAAGGCATATTACTGAAAGGCGTACTGACTCTAGTCTTCCTATCCCGTAAGACTGCACCTTTGCTCCAGGGTCTCAGTCCACCAAGGATTTGATAATGATTTTAATGGCTTCCTCAAAACTGGTGTGTCATATCTAGAAGTATATAGCCTTGTTTCATCCTTGCCTTGACTAAATATCAGGACCTCCTAGGGGAGTCCTGGTATGGTGCTGTGGGCTAATGTGCTAGACTGCAATGTTGCTTTGAACTACAAGGTCAGTGGTTCAAACTTACCAGCTGCTCCTTGGAATCCCAATACAGGGTCGCTATGGGTCAGAACCAACTTAACAGCACTTAGCAACAACAAGGCATTTTGAGGCACATTTTTTGGTTAATTTAAAGAAGAAAGAAATGTTCGTGTGCCTTGAAAATTCTCTAGACAGGAGAAAACCCTTCTGAGAGAGCTTTTTGATGGTTTCACATTGAAGCCTGAAGTTGCCATGACTTAGGTTGTTTCTTAGGTATGATGTTAAGTAGATCAAACCACCAGAAACTTTTCACTTGTGATACTCTACCATGAAGGATGCAGTAATAACTGTACCAGACAGTTTGTCCTTGTAAACATTTAAAATTCTCCTATGGATTTGGATGAGTGATAATTAAGTTGTTTTCAAACTTGAAAAAAAAAAAAAGAAAGAAAATCCTCAGCAGGGTCGCTATGAGTCGGAACCGACTACACAGCACATCACCACTTACCAATTGAGCAGGACAAGGACCAAAGGTTCGGTGATGACACAACCACCAAGAAAAGAACATAACCTGAAATTTCTTGAAGAATTACAGGCTTCAACCATAAGTGATATCATTATTCTAAACACCATCTTTTTTAGACACAATCCTTTATTTGATGAAAGAAGGGGGGCATGTGGCACAGTTCATTGGTATATGTGGAGGGGGTAGATTTTCATCTTAAAAACACACACGTAGTAGTTACAAATCAGGCAGCAAACCACAAGGTCAGCAGTTCGAAACTACCAGCTGCTCCACGGGAAAAAGATGAGGCTGTCTGCTCCCACAAAGATTTACAGCCTTGGAAACCCTGTTCAGGGTCACTATGGGTCGGAACCGACTCGAAGGCACTTAACAACAACAGATATAATAAACCCATGGATAGGTTATAGCATTAAACATGAACATGAATATTATTTTATAAATAAGATGAAATTAACCTAAACATCAACATGATTTTTAAATAAATGTAATTACCCTAAAATGTTGTTGAATAATTTTTTTAAGGAAAAAATGGTTTTGTTTTTGAGTCCTGGTGTGGTGCTGTGGGTTCATATGCTAGATTGCAAAGTCGGTTTGAACTGCAAGGCTGGCAGTTCAAGCTCACCAGCTACTCCTTGGAAACCCTATACAGGGTTGCTAGGGGTCAGAACCAACTCAGTGGCACTTAACAGCAACAACAACACTCCGTTTGGTTAAGTGCCATCGAGTTGGTTCTGACTGACTCATAGAGGCCTTGTACAGTGTTTCCAAGGAGTGGCTGGTGAGTTTAAACTGCCGGCCCTGTGGTCCAGGGCTTATCCTACAGCACCACACCAAGAGTGTTGTTAGTAAGTACCATCAAGTCAGTTCCAAGTCTTAGCGACCCTGTATAGGGTTTTCAAGGAGCAGCTGGTGATCTTGAACTGAAGACTTTGTGGTTCAAACCAACCTTGGGGTCCAGCACTTTATCCTACAGCACCATCCAGGACCCCACTGGTATAATTGTTATTGTTGTTGTTGTTAAGTGCCATCTGGTCAATTCTGACTCACAGTGGCCCTGTATCAGTTTCTGAGGAGCGGCTGGTGAGTTTGAACCACCAACCTTGAGGTCGAGTGTTTATCCTACAGTGCCACACCAGGACTCCATGGGTAAGACAGTAGATACAAAAATCGAGAGTCTAGAAATAAACCCACACATCTATGGTTTCAATTCTCCCCATTGAAAACAGGAAATAAACTCCCCTCCTGGACTGGTTTAACTTATAATGGAAAAATCTTTCTTTGTCTTTCTGAAAAGTATGTAAATTGATGTTTCCTCCAGGACCTGGGAGCCATCTCTTCAGAAATGGAGTCATCAAGGAAAATCACACCCAAAGGAGCTCTGGTAGTGCAGTGGTTATGAGTCGGGCTGCCAACCTCAAGGCCAGCAGTTCGAAACTACCAGCGGTTCCGCGGGAGAAAGATGAGACATTCTGCTCCCGTAAAGATTTACAGCCTTGGAAACCCTGTACAGGGTAACTATGAGTCAAAACCGACTCTATGGTACTTAACAACAACAAACCTCCCAGTCTCTTGAAAGAAGATTTGTACAACTTCAGGTATCCAGCCATAATGATACTGGAGAACTGGCAATTGGATCTTAAAGTGGAATGTAAAAAATGATATCAACTCAACTATATAAAGGATGGGGTCCTGGTGTGGTGCTGTGGGTGAATGCACTGGACTACAAAGTCAGTTTGATCTGCAAGGTTGGTGGTTCAAGCTCACCTATATAGGTTCACAACCTTGGAAACCTACACAGGGTCACAACCTACTGGACGACACTCAACACGAGTTCTTTCTGTCTTTGCAATCTCTTTAGCAGAAGACTGTCTTTGATGCATCCATCCATTCTGGTTTAACAGCTATTAAAAAATAAAACTTTTTTTCCTCTTCTACTGGCTGAAGCGTGGCAACAATTATGAGGTTGGCCCTATACCAGGCAGTATTATGTTCTGGTGTGCACAGGATCGCTATGAGTTGGAAGGTACCGACTCGATGGCACCTAACAACAACAACTTACCTGAAGAAGTTTTCTGGGTTGGGAGCAGATGTTTTTTAGTAACTTTCCTCAACACCACCCAATGATATGGCTACATCCCTTTCATCTTCAAGTCTCATCTTAAAGTCATCTCCATAGACAGCTATCCTTACTATTAAGCACAGAAGCCCCTGGTCATGGTATATCTTACCACTTTAATGTTTCCTGCATTCCATTCGACAATATTCATTAAAGAAATATTTACTGAGGACACGCTATTTGCCAGGAATTGTTCCAGATTCGGAGGATTTTTTTTTTTTTAAGCAGTAAATAAAGGAGTTCTGATGAGGCATATATAACCTAGTGAGTGAAGATACACAACAATCAAATGAGTAAACGATCTAGTATGTCTGATAGTCATACGGGCCATGGAGAAGAACAGGTGGTTGTGGTTTTAAATCTGGAGGCCAGTGAAGACTCAGTGTAGTGGTAGTTCACCCATAGGATTCTCACCTTCCCAGAGAGAGACACAGTTCCCCCCCTGGCCACTGTGTGCCATGCAGTCACCAACTGGTCTGCCAGTCGAGGCCTGTGTTGCTATGATGCAGGACAGGCTTAAGTGGGGCCTCCAGACTAGGAAACAAAGGTCTTGTGATCAATTTTTGAAAATCAACCAATGAAAACAATGGTCTGATCTGCACTCAATCGTAAGGATTGACTGAGCAGCATTTCAGTCCATTGTGCATGGGGTCACCATGAGTCAGGGGCAACAACCACAGTGAAGACTCACAGAATCTAACATGGAGTAGAAAGGTAAAGGAGATGTGGGGAGAACCACACAAAAGTGGGAGAAGGGGAGAGCATTCTCAGCCCAGTAAACAGTAAGTGAGTAAGCAGGACTCAGGACCAGAAAGAGAGGAAGATGGGAAGTGAGGGGGGGGGGGGGGGGGCAGGCTTTAGGAGCCACTCTCAGGTCTTTTCATCCCCAGTAAGACGGGAAGCCAATGGAGAGTTCTGAAGAGAAGAGTGATGTGATCTGACTGCTGCCATTATTTAGTAATGTATTTTAGTTTCTGTCTGTCCCACTAAGGACAGAAACCACAGTAATCTTGTACACCCTTCTAACTCCTGTATCTAGTACAGTACATTGTAGGCACTCAATAAACACTTATTAAATGAAGAAGGTAATTTATGTAAAGCATTTACTGTTACAAAAGAAGCGTTGTACAAATGGTAACAATTATTTGGATCCCCAGAGTCCAGCACAGTAGCTAGCATATGGTAGAAGCTTGTTTGAGTGAATGAATAAATTGGTTTTTGAAATTAGTGAAAATCTAGATTTAAAACATAAAGAGTTATGACACATGAATAAGTAACTGCTTTTCACTCTTTCCCTTACTTTGCTTGCTAAATTCCTTTTTTAATTTCTTTACATTAAACTAACATATTATGTCACTGATTGTAAGGACCTAAAATAATCTCATTGTTTGTTAGTTCTCTCAACATATTGCAATATCCTGCAAACACAACTGGCAGGAACCCAATGAAATCCTTGTAAAATTTCTAATGAGGTAAACTTAGTCACTTTATTTTTGCAACAATCTTTTCCTTTTAATTAATGTTTTATTGTGAACTGAGTAAAGGTTAAAACAATCTTAATGTACAAGGCTGACCTGATTGGCTCATCCTGATTTTTATTTTTGCTAAATTCAAATATATGGTTTGTTTACTCAAACATGAGGCCAAAGAACCAATGCTTTCCGCCTTTTACTTCTTGATTTGACATCTCCAGAATCGCCACCAAGAAAGAAAGAAAAAAATTTAAAGAGGATTACACCTGTTACCTTCTGGGATGTTCTAGAGGAGGGGTGCATGGGGAAAACGCTGGGAGGCCTAGGGACCTTCAGTAACTATCTAAGGAAACGCCCTCGGTTGGCTCAACAGTTCTCCAGAAGGAGTCATGCATTAACTATCAAAACACACTGAAATTTGCATCCCTTAAAAGGTGTACACACTCCAATGATAATGTTTACAACGTCTCAGGCAGGGCATGTACAACTAACTCTCAAGTTTAATTGTATTTCCCACTCCTAAAAGTGACTGAACCTATCCTCACAGAACCACAAAATAGCTGCAGCGAAGCTTTGGAAGCTATGGAAACGCTTAGGAAAGCAGACGAAAGTTGCTTGAAATCAAACAAACTTTAAAAAAAAACAAAAAAAGTCATGCCAAAGTGTTGAGCGGCTGGGAAGAATCTTCACGGTTTGTGTCGGACTTGCTGGTGCTTGTACGCAATCTTGCCTGCTGGCATCTAGCCCCGACGCTCCCTTCCACTAGGGGAGGGGAAAATAATAACTTTAGGAAATAACAGGCGTCCACAAAGGCAAATGTTACACAGGACTTCTCAAGCTCCATCAAAAAAAAGGCGGCTAGTGTTGTTTGGAGCTGCACGGATTACACACGCAGTCCTCCCTCCCTCTTTATTCCACAGAAGAAAAATAACCTCAGGAGGAGAAGGTGCTATCGTCAGACCCTAAAGGCAATTTCAGACAACAAAGACCCCAAGCAATCAAAATGGAATTATAATCTGAGCCGTCAGCTCAGCCCCCGCCGCGGAGGCGGGTGGTTGGCTCACGCCTCTGGTCCCCGAGTGACGGGCCGCGGGTGCCCTTGCCTTTTCCAACCCCAGTTCGTCCACCCTGCGGGTTCTCCGGCACCCAGGGGGAGCCTCGCGCCACCCACGATTTTGCAATCTCTGCTCGGCGGCTCCTGCCTCTATCTCACGCGCCGTTCAAAATCTTTCCCGCCCAGGCGTGACGCGAGGAATGAAAACAATCAGCGGACACCGAGCGCAGAGGGCTGGGCCAGCGCTGGGGCTACTGGGGGAGCCAGGCCGAGCCTCAGTGCGGCCCCTTCCCGTGCCGGGCAGACCGGCGGGCTGGGGCCCGAAGGTGACACAAAGAAGCCAGAGAGACAAACGCCACCCGCTGGCGTTCGCTCCAATCCCCGGAGTGCCCCGCCCGCTGACAAGTTTGCGGCGCCCTCTACACCCGTGCACTCCCCACCCGGGCAAAGTTTCCCCGTGGCCGGACTCGGCTCGGGGCATCTCTCAGTCGATGCCCGTCTCCCGCCGCCCTCAGTCCTCGGCTCGGGGACCTTTCTCTCCCTCGCCCCCGCCCATTCCCTTCCCTCCCTCCCCAGCACAGCCCGCTCTCTCCGGGGCGCACTGGGGTGTCGGGGCCCCGCGGTCGCACTCACCAGCTGCTGGCCCTGCCAAGGTGCGTGGGTTCGGGCTGCCCCAGGTCAGCACCCCGCTTGCCTAGTTGCTAGGGTCGCAGCTCTTGCCGATTCTCCCGCTCGCTTTTTTTCAGACCAGCGGAAGGTTGTAAGGCGCAGCAAACGCGCTCCGCTCCTCCGCTCTCGGAAAGCTGCAAACCACGCCCCGCGCCTTCCCCGCCCGCTGGAGCCGCGAGTCCCGCGCTCGCCGCACGGCGGCCAGTGCAGAGCGCGCCCGCGAGCGCCGGAGGCGGAGCGCCATCCCTCTGGGCCCGCGGCGGCCAGGGCTGCCAAATTTCTGTCAGTGTTTCGGAGCATCAGAGTTGGTCTGAAAGAGAGATTTAGTGAACAACTCCTTTTCTTGTCCTGGGCCGGGGGCAGAAGGGTCACAAACTCCCTAGAAAAGCTTTTTCTGGCCAATTTCGAACAGGAATATCTCCAACATTGCTAGACATTTTTGCGTCTTTGAAGTGAGGATAAGAGCAGATCTGCGAAATTAGCTACCAGACCGTGGTCAATCATTTAACCTTTGTGGGCCTTAGTTCCCACCTTTGTATTGTTGTTAAGTGCTGTCCAGTCATTTCATCTCAAAGCGACCCTTTATAGGGTTTCCAAGGAGCAGTTTGTGGGTTTGAACTGCCCGCCGACCTTGCCATCCAACGTTTATCCTACAGGGCTACAGTTGGTCTTTAAGATCTGCACGATAATGCACTGGTCCGCAAGGTTGATTTGAACCTCAAGGTTGGTGGTTGGAACCCACCAGCGCCTTCTCAGAAACCCTAGACAGGGTGGCTATGAGTCAGAACCGACTCTACGGCACTTAACAACAATAAGAAGATCTGAATCTGTGTTTCATATAATGTGGGCTGGATTTCAGGGTCACCTAAAGGGAAGTCCTCCTGGGCAGGGGAAATACTTTTAATAAAACAGATTATTGGGCCTTTCCCACTTTCTGGATGCGAGAGGGTCAGAGGGGGTCATCCAAGTCTGAAACTAGAGTTGAATTCGTGGGAAATTATCCTGAAGGTACCAGTTTGGTTTCCAGCAAATTACTCAATCCATTTGGCCTCCAGGTGTTAATTGGCAACCACTTTCCACTGGAGCTGTTATTACACTATTACTAAGGCACTCAAGAACCTAAATGAAAGGTATTGTATCATTTCACTATTATTACATACCGAAGCAGCAGCTTCAAAGTCTCTATTGTCTATCTCAATCAAATGTAACGTCTTATAAGGCCAAGTTCATGTATGTTGTTTGGCTATAGAATCTTGCCTGGATGTAGTTCAATTTGATGCTTATGAGACACAAAGTAAATGGTAAGAAGCCGAGATTTTTCGAGGCTTAACAAGGGATTTAGTTAACTTGTATTAGTGGAGCGGGAGAATCAGTTGTAAACTAAAGTCACATTTTAACCAATGGTCTCAAAAACTTGAACCTCTGTAAGAACCAGTATGATTCAGGTAAATAATTTGTTAGACACATTTGATTGATAGTCGATGTCTCAAGTCTTCACAAAATAGATCATACCAATCTACATGTCATTCCTTGTATAGTGAGCTCATAGGTCTGAGGCTAATACTTCTCTTCTTGGACACCTGGGTTTCAATTATCTATTTATCATTGTTTGGGTCACAACAAAGATCTGCAAAGCAAAAAGGTCCTTCTGTTCCTGGGTTGATATTTCATAGTGCTGTTTTGCTTCATAAGATACCTTCAAGTACAGAGCTTATTTCAAGGAGTAGTTGGGCTCTAGACTGTTGTCTACTCTTTTCCTTCTCCATCTGTTCTGTTCATTCCATCAATTTCCATGTATGTCCATTACTTTATTTATAATATATTTGCAAAACCATCATGGCAATAGCCTCTGAGGAAAATATTATATTTTTCTTCAGTACTTTTTCATTTTAGGTATTTATGCTACAAATTCTCAGAGCAAAGGATTATTGACCCTACTTTTATATTTGTGAGAGAGTCCAGAGTGAAGGTTCTTGAAGATTTTTAGGTGTCCCCAGTGAGAGCCTTCTAATTACCTGAGGTATCTCCTAGCCATGCCAACTTGGATATTAAATTAATACCTGCTTTTAAATCCACAAACTAGTCTTATGGCAGGAGCACTGAAATAGATCCTCCGCACTCTGAAATGAAAATAAAACGTAATGCTAAGCCAAACAGAGATACACCCAATTCGTTTGAACTACTCCACAACACTGAGCATGTGAGTAAATGGTTCAAATAACTTACATTTCAAACTGGCAGAATGTAAAGGTTACCATAGATCCGGCCATACCTACAGTTTAAACTATTCTTTTAAAATACGTTGTTAAACCCTAACTCAATTGAAAATCCACTTAAATATCTCAGCATTTTGCACTCCATTTTTCCTCTGTCTCAAAACTTTGCTCATGCCACCCTACCCCACCTCACCCCCATTCCTCTTCTTTATCAACTTTTACTCAGATCTAAGATGAGCCTCCCTGACCCTCTTTACTAAATCAAATCCTTTTATTAAACACTTTCTGAACACCAAGTACACCGCCTTTAGAATCATCACAGGTGTTTGTTGTTGTTGTTGTTAGGTGCCATCAAGTTGGCACTGACATATAGTGAGTGACCCTATGCATAACAGAATGAAATGCTGCCCAGCCCCGGGCCAACCTCACAATCATTGCTACACCTGAGCCCAACACTGCCACCACAGTACCAATCCATCTCACTGGGGGGTCTTCCTCTTGATTCCCAACCCTCCACTTTACCAAACATGATATCCTTCTCCAGGGACTGGTCCCTCCTGATGATATGTCCCAAGTATGAGAGACGAAGCTCCAGGCTTCCAAGGAACACTCTGGCTGTCCTTCTTCCAATACAGATTTGTTTGGGGTTTTTTTTGTTTGTTTGTTTGTTTTGGCAGTTTATGGTGCTTTTAATATTCTCCTCCAATTTGTATTTCTTCCTCTCCCTAGGTTGTAAGCTTTTGTTCACCATTCTATCTCCAATGTCTAGCACTGTTTGGGGCTCAATATAGGAGCAATGTAAGTATTAAGGTGCTATGGTAGTGTAGCGGTTAAGAATCGGGCTGTGAACCTCAAGGTCAGCAGTTCAAAACTACCAGCTGTTCCGCGGGAGAAAGATGAGGCTTTCTGCTCCCGTAAAGATTTACAGCCTCGGAAACCCTGTACAGGGTTGCTATGAGTTGGAACCGACTCCACAGCACATAACCACCAATAATAAACAGATTTTCCAGTCAGAATTAATTTCTTCTGTGTCAATAGCACTTAGAACTTCTTATCCTATCTAACTTATTTAATGGTTAGTCAATATGTCTGCTGCTTCCGCTTGATTGTAAGCTCCTTGGGGGAAAATGAATGGGTTTTATTCATTTTTATACCTACCAGCTTATACACAGCTTTCCTGCTCACAGAAGTACATGTTTCTGAATCTTTTATGTGCAGTGCACACTTTCTAATACTAGTATTTTGGTGTCATTCTTGAGGAGATTAGATTACATCCGCATTTATCTAACTATTTGGTTGCTCATCAGTACACTGAATAAAATCGCTTGTAACCCTGTCTGCATTATCTTTAAAGCTCATGTGGCAAAGATTTCCCTGTACCAAAATAGCATACTGTGCATCTTGGCCTCTGTATTTACAGCAAATGGTCCCCTCAGCTCAACACTTCACCTGGGAGACTTTGTCAGCTCAATTGTAGTCACAGAGAAATGATTCTGATGATACAGGACCAAGCATTGTTTCATTCTATTGTTTATAGGGTTGCTATGAGTTGGAACCTAACAACACTGTAGTAAACATAAGTTTTGCAGATTGATCCAACATTGAAAGTGTAGTTGTGACTTGATACATCAGTATAAGTGACACTCTGTTGAGAACTAACTATTGAAATAAACATTCAATACGTATGAGTACTTGTATATTGTACAAGCAGGTGAACACTGCAAAAAAAAACATGTCTGAGCAAATCCAGTGAGTTGAACTATCTCATAGTGTTGAGGTCTAATTAATTCTCTAAGTTAGGCAGCTTCTCCTCCTTGGACTGATAAATCTCACTAAACTAGAACTGTCATTTACATTGCTGTGTCCCACACTAGAATATCTTTGAGTCCAAATTGCCTAAACAAAAATATGGCAGTGGATTTTATCAGAGGACCAAATTACAGTCAGTTGTACTTGGGGTGACTTGTGAAGGCTTGTGGGGCTACATCTATGTTTAGCAAGAAAAAATATAAGCTTATTATTAATTGACTGAGCTCTGGTAGCGTAGTGGTTACGAGTTGGGCTGCGAACCACAAGGTCAGCAGTTGGAAACTACCAGCTGTTCTGTGCGAGAAAGATCAGGCTTTCTGTTCCCGTAAAGATTTACAGCCTCGGAAACCCTGTACAAGGTCGCTATGAGTTCACACATAACAACAACAACAACAACAACATCTGCCATGGGTACAGAATGGAGGAGTGCTGACCAATCATATTAAGTATTTATCAACCCTAATAGTAATTGGAGATAATCATGTTACAGGACTGTATGGAGAATAAGACAAAGTATGATATTATTGGTTATTCCAAGGCAAGATGAGACCATCTTAACTACCAGCCCTGATTTGATTACCAAGGTCACTGCTGGAGACGCAAGCAGATTGGCTTAGAGGCAAACACTCCTTAGTTATGATGCGATCTCTGCCTACCTCAAGTAACAATCTTTTGCTACACTATTTTTCACTACATTGAGAGCAATTGTTTAAGCCTGGGATGGAAATAGCTGGCCAGGAAAACAACTCTGTTCCTCTTTGTTCAAGAATCCAGTCACACCCTGTAAAGGCCTGGGCTCCTTATCTCTGCCTGGTCTTGTTTCCTGCCAAACCTGGAAACTAACAGATATAAATGTTGGCTAATGGTGCTCTAAGAAGCTCTGGTAGAGTAGTGGTTACAAATTGGGCGGCTAACCTCAAGGTCGGCAGTTCGAAACTACCAGCCGTTCCGTGGGAGAAAGATGAGGCTTTCTGCTCCCATAAAGATTTACAGCCTAGGACCCTGTGCAGGGTCACTATGAGTTGGAACCAACTCCACGGTACTTAACAACAAAAACAACAACAACAATGGTGCTCTGGACCAAAGTGCTCTTACTGATGATTGTCTATGTCCAGGTAGAAAGTTGTGTCCAACAACATGCAAGTGTACCCTCTATTTCTGGAATAAATGTAAAGGCGATTAATCCAGTTTCTGCCAACTGAATCATACAGTCTAACATGGTAGAGTCTGAGGAAAAAGTAAAAAAGCATATGCCATGTTTCAGTGAGATTTCATCTGTAAAGTGCTATGCATAGAGCCTGCGACCCTATAGAGCATCGCTATGAGTCAGAACCGAGTCGACTGCATACAACCACCACCATCACCTCTATGCATAGAGTCGGGAATCCTGGTATGGTGCCTTAGGATAAGCGCTGAAATTCAAGGTTATTTGAATCGCAAGGTCAGTGGCTCAACCTCACCAGTCGTTCATTGGAAACTCTATACAGGGTCATTATGAGTCAGAACCAACTTGAAGGCACTGAACAACAACATGCATAGATCCTGGCATACAGTAAGCACTCAGTGATTTTGTATAGGGTGATTGCTGTTATTATTGCAATTATTTTAGTCAATACAAATTACAAATGATTGCTGTTATTATTGCAATTATTTTAGTCAATAATAGTGGGGCTTTTTGTTGTTGTTAACTGGGGCTTTGTTGCTGTTGTTACGTGCTGTGGAGTCGGTTCCTACTCATAATGACCCTGTATAGGGTTTCTGAGGAGTGTCTGGTGAGTTTGAACCACCGACCTTGTCGTTCAAACTGACCTTGCAGTCGAGCGCATTAACCCACAGTACCACACCAAGAGGGTATTATCTTAAAAGCACTTTTATTGAATTGGTCAATTATCAAAACCATGAACAAATCCATTGCCATGGAGTTGACTGTGACTCATGAAGACCCCGTGTGTACAGAGTAGAGCTGTAATCTAATGGAAGCAGATGTTCAGATCTTTCTTCCACAGTTTTGCTAGGTAAGTTCAAACCACCTATCTGGTAACATAGTGGTTATACTCTAGTTAGCAGTTGGAATCCACCACTTGCTCCTTGGGAGAAAGATAAGGCTTTCTGCTCCCATAGAAATTTACGGTCTCAGAAACCCTATACAAAATCACTGAGTCAGAACCGACTCAACAGCACACTACCACCTTTAGGTGAATATTCATTAGGCAACTTATTTGTACCACCTAAAGACCTCTGATAAAGTATTGACTTTAAACATACTCCGTAACTTACCCCATTTTACACAGAAATAGACTGAGATCCTAGAATAAAATATTTGCCTAATGACATAAAATTAGTGTTGGTTAACACTGGATTTGAAACCAGATAAGTTTTTGTCAGAATAAATGCATCATTTAAAGGAATCCTGTTGTTTGTGTATCTTGTTTCCGTTTTTTGTTTCACTCTCAAATGCAAATGATGGAATTAATTGTACTATTTAGTTTACAATATAAATAAGAGACATTAGTCTAAGACAAATCTAGTGGACCAAATTATGTTGCAATATATATTTAAAAAACAACTTTGTTGTTGTTAAGTACAGTCGAGTCAGTTAATTCATTGCGACCCAGTACAGGGTTTCCCAGGAGCAACTGGTGAGTTTGAACTGCCAACCTTGTGGTTCAAACCGAACTTGTGGTCTACAGCGCCACACCATGATAAAGTAGATCTCAGGAGCTCTGGTAGCATAGTGGTTAAGAATCAGGCGGTGAACCTCAAGGTCAGCAGTTCGAAATTACCAGCTGTTCCATGGGAGAAACATGAGGCTTTCTGCTCCTGTAAAGATTTATAGCCTTGGAAACCCTGTACAGGGTCACTATGAGTTAGAACCGACTCGACTCGACTGCACTTAACAACAACAACAACATGGATATGGTATTTACTGAATTTCAATAGATATCAAGATAAAGAATATACATTTTCTTCTCAAGCACATGTGGACTCAAGTCTTAAAAACTGGCTTGCATCACAAAGAAATGCTTAATAGAAGAGTAAAGTATAAATAATGCAGATAGAATTATAATTAAATGATAATTAATAGGTTAATAATACTAGAAATTAATAGCAAAATCAGAAAAGTTTTTTTTTTCATTTAGAAAATTTTGAAGTGTTCTGTTAAACAACTCTTGGACAAAGAGAAATTATAATGCAAATTGAATTAAGTCCTTGACAATTTCAATCTCTTCTCTGTTGATAAGAATGTTGTTTATTGGTCCAGTGGTGAGGATTTTTGTTTTCTTGACGGTTGAGATGTAATCCATACTGAAGGCTGTGCTCTTTGATCTTCATCAGTAAGTATTTCAAGTCCTTTTCACTTTCAGCAAGCAAGGTTGTATCATCTGCATATTGCAGGTTGTCAATAAGTCTTCCTCCAATCCTGATGCCATGTTTTTCTTCATAGAAACCAGCTTCTCGGATTATTTGCTCAGCATATAGGCTGCTAGAAAAAGGGTAGGGACATAATATGAAGGGTCTTCAAAAACTTCATAGAAAAATTCCAATAGATTTTCATTCCATGGCCATGAACTTTCTGAAGCCCCCTTGTATATATCTGGTGAATGAATTAATTAATAGAGTTTTGTTTATTCTCCATGTCAAATGTTTTCCTTTACTTACTATGTGAACTCCACAACTGTTGTTTGGCTAATATTATTATGCATAATGGAGTCCTGGTATGGCGCTGTGGGTTAAGCCATCAGACTTCAAAGTTGGTTCAGTTACAAGGTCGGTGGTTGAAGCTCACCAGCTGCTCCTTGGAAACCCTATACGGGATCGCGCTGGGTCAGAATCGACTTGAAGGCACTTAACAAAACAACATTCTGCATAATGAGAATTAAGAGCCAGTGATCTATTTGCGTCACTATTATCAAAGTAAACTTCAATTCTTTCTTACTAAATCAGTTGGAGGGACATTAAGCAAAGAAAATCCAGGTATACATTTTTTAAAAGAGATGTTTTCATCTGTGAAGTTTATCAGTAGTTTAAATTAAGAACTGAAAAGAGTTCCCTAAATAATCTTGGTTATGTATATCTTGGTATGTGCCTACTCATAAGAGATTACAAAATAATAAAACTACTTTCTGAGATGGAAGATGGAACAACAGCTTGTATTCTGTAGAGCCGAATTCTATGTTGGTACATTTATCATCCTTGCTAGAAGATAGCAATGCAGGGTAGATTAACATAGCATTTACTCCAGTGTGGTTAACATAGCACTGACAGTCCACATGATTATTTTAGTTGCCATACCTGCCCTTTTAAAAAGCCCTACTAATCCATGGACTAGGTTACAGTAAGTATTAGAATTAGGTTTAGGACTAGGTTACAGTAGGTATTAGAATGAAAGACAAATGAGTCAACTTAAATTTGTTTTAAAAAAGAATACCATGGGGGTGGGGGATAATAGCACAACTGATATGATGATATGGCAAAAATGCAAGTGACTGACTGAAGTTTTAGAAACATTGGATTAAAGGAATAAGGAAGAGAACAAAGTCTAATGTATGCCACTAATAGGGAATTACTGGTTTGAATAGATTTGGAAAGGGGATTGGGAATCCGGACAGATACCACTTCTAAATGAT
>NW_006408585.1:1508461-1510496 GCF_000296735.1 Chrysochloris asiatica
AATGGTGGGTTTCATCCCATCCTGTTTAATCGTATTTTTAGCCAAAAAAAAAAAAAAAAAAAAAAAATGCTGGTACTTAGCTGCAAGTTTTATCACACACCAAGATAGACAGTACTTGTGTTAATCAGTGGTCAGTTCATTTAGTGTCTGTTGGTCTGTTAGATGTCTGTCTTCACGTATATTTGAGAAAGAAAGATACAAGAAGACAAGGACTGTATTTATATTCTGCCTTCTTTAATAATCTAACAGAACATTTATGTGGATAATTAATAAATATTTTGATACTAGTAAAAGAAGAGATGTGGTATATTATTTGATACAGAGATAATTTTCAAAACAATTGTTTTCTTTAAGAAAAATAAATGTTTTCTTTAAGAATAATAAATACAAAATAAAAGAACACATTACATAAATGCACAGCTCAATGAACTTTTACAAACTTTTACAATGAACAAGTTTATGAACCATCAGCCCTTTATTTTAAAACTATCTGCATTGTCTAGACTTATTTGCTCACGTTGACTTAAATGAACTACGCCACTTGATTAGTCATCAGGATTTTTTGTCACATCTTAGAATTTCATTACGATGCCTTTAATTTTCATAATATACATGGGAAATAACTGAGCTTAACTTTCTTATTTTTTTCTTCTGCCTCACTATGAGGAAAACCTTGCCATTAAAACATTACTCCAGATGGTCAAACAGAAATGTATTCATTTTACACATCTTAAATTACATCAACAGGAGACTTAATTTCTTTTATTTTTTTTTCCTGGGCAATTGTTTTCTTTTGCTCAATTAGAAATACAAACAGATTCATATATGCTATGTTATTTACTAATAAAAATGTTCTACTTTTTAGTAGAATTTAAGTAAGTTTCTAAACTGACTTATTAACAATTCTGCCTTTCTCCTGACTGTTTCTCTTTTATGACAATTGTTCAAAACAACCTTTCTGTAACAATTGTATACTGGACCCCTTAGCTGCAACCTTTCTGTAATACTTTTTCCCTGGTGGATTCTAATGATTTTTTATTCAAGCTTGAAGGATTACAGGCATTGCAAACTTAGAAATACAGGCTGGCATGTTAATTAACATTTCAAAAAACTGTGATAATGAGCTATTTTGAATTTTATTGTCCAGTAGAGTGAAAACAGAATATATTTTTTTGTATTAATTCTTTATCGCTGGTAATCTTTGATCTTCTTTTTCTCACTCTCTTTCTTGCTTATATTTTTCCTTTTGATTCCTCTTGTGAATCTACCTCCATTGTATATCTCTCCTATATTGAGTTCCTCATATCTCAAAATCTTCTTTCTTGGTGTATTTGTGTGTGTGCGCACATGTGTATCTGTGTGTATGTGCTTTGCTCTAAATCTCTCTACACTTGTCTCTTTCTCTCATCTGTTAATATCTTGATTTTCTCTCTCTCTGGATTTTCTTATTCTGCTGGGTCTGCGTGAGAGAAGATGGGAAAAGATACTAATTTATGATATGATTCTGCTGTGAATATTAACAAAGTTCATTGTAATTGTAAAAACTTGAAACTCTAACATGGGTTTATAATGAGACACCTCAGAAGTAGGATGGGGGGTGGAATCTCATGACCATCAAAGAAGAAGGGTCAGGAGTGGAGTGTGCTTTGAACCCCAAGATCCTTGCACATTGAGCCTCCTTGACCTAGAAACAGAAAGCTGGGGCATCAGAGGAGTAGCAAATGAGTAGAAGCCGCAGCAGCAGAACCAAGAGGCAAAGCATGAGACAAAGTAGTGAGCTTCCCAGCACATGAAACAAGTAAAGCAAAGTGACTTTGTCCAGAGGCCTGGTTGCCGAGTGGGGTGCCAGTGCTCCCAGGCACTCCATTAGGGGAGCTAGGTTTGCTGATTCACAGAGCTAGAACTAAGAGCTTTGGACTGAGGCTTATGGTAGAGTGATGTTTCCTGTGGGCATTTCTCAGCAGTCCTAAAAGAATCCTGGTGTGGCTTTATAGGATAAGCACAGAACTGCAAGGTCAGCAGTTCAAACTCACCC
>NW_006408585.1:1510601-1520404 GCF_000296735.1 Chrysochloris asiatica
TACAGGGTCGCTATGGGTCGGAACCGACTCCACGGCACTTAACAACAACAACAACAAGCAACAACAACAACAAAAGAGCTTTGTAACACTGGCCAGGCCGGGAGAGGTTGTCCTCACGGGAACAGTTGTACCCTGAACTTTTCAGACTTTACATTGTTACTGATAATTTCCCTAACAAATCCCATACCTGTGAGTATGTTGTCTGAGTCCTATGTGCACTGCTGAACACTACTGAGTCCAGTGTGCCGTGGGAGAGATGCTTGGTGCCAATTATTTTTTTTTTCAACTACCAAGCAAATTTATCTTGTGATCTCAGAGGAAAGTATACTTGATTAATTTGGAAATTATAATTTGATAGCATTATTTTCTTTGTAATCCATTATATTTATTTCAAACACTTATCAGTTAATCTCTGCCATTGATAGTGGTGGTGGTGTACCATGGAGTCAGTTCCGACTCATAGTGACACTGTATAGGGTTTCCGAGGCGGTAAATCTTTATGGGAACAGAAAGCCTTATTTTTCTCCCGTGTAGCAGCTGGTAGTTTTGAACTGCTGACCTTGAAGTTAGCAGCCTGACTCATAAGTACTATGCTACCAAAGTTTCTTCTGCTATTGATAGACTAATACAAATTAAAATAATGATAATCTTTGTGAGATAAAAGAAAGAATAATAAAATATCTGAACATGGTTCCCATAAAAAGTTTTTTCTTAAATATTGAAATTTTTCTTAAATATTGAAATTTTCTAAAGTAATTTCTAATTAGTATTTAAAATAATATATAATACATTGAAGACGCTTCAGTCATTATGATTCTTGGAGAAATGTGTCTTATATTATACCATTCTCTATTTAACATTAGTCAATTGGAAATGTGTTGTAAGAAAAAAAGTTAATGAAAATAGACCAATATCCAGTTAGACTTATGCTAGAGGAAAACTTGAGCTTCAAGAGAAAAAAAATCATACCAGCCCACAGAGTAAAACAAAGAGCAAATGTTAACAATAAAAAGAGTCACTGTGCTCATGTGTTTTTCTTTTACAAGATTAGATGTACCAGAAATCAATGGAATAATGTCCTTGTACTTTGAGAGAAAGAGATTGAATTTGAACTTTTTCTATACTTTGTCAAAATGTAACTTCTTGTATGAAGACAATGTTGTTGTTGTTAAGTGCCATCGAGTCGGTTCCGACCCATAGCGACCCTGAACAGGGTTTCCAAGGCTGTAAATCTTTACGGGAGCAGAAAGCCTCATCTTTCTCCCGCAAAGCAGCTGGTAGTTTCGAACTGCTGACCTTGCGGTTCGCAGCTCGATTCGTAACCACTACGCTACCAGAGACAATAGATGAGTTCAAATATGTAAGGGGTCTAAAAAACCACAGCACCCATAATGCTTTCTGGAAGAAACAAAACAAAAAAATTCTCAAATCATTGACCCAATCAAAAAATAGCCAAAATCTATGCAAAGACTGGAGCCATCACAGTATTGAAGGATTGGTGTCAAGAATTAAAAACCCATTTAATCATTTTGTTGTTGTTAGGTTCTGACTCACAGAGACCCTACGCACAAAAAAACGAAGCACTGGCACGTCCTGTTCCGTCCTCACAACCCTTGTTACGCTTCAAGTCCACCCCTGCTGCCACTTACCAATCCATCTCTCTGGGGGTCGCCCTCTTTTTTGCTGATCCTCCACTTTACCAAGCATGATATCCTTCTCCAGGGACTGGTCCCTGCAGATAATATGTCTGAAGTATGAGAGACAAAGTCTCACCTTCCTGGCTTCTAAGGAGCATTCTGGCTGTACTTCTTCCAACACAAATTTGTTTCTTGGCAGTCCACAGTGCTTTTAATATTCTTCTCCAACACCATGACTCAAATTCTTCTATGGTCTTATTTATTCATTGTCCAGCTTTCACATGCATATGAGGTTATTGAAAATATCCTGGCTTGGGTCAGTCACACTTAAGTCCTTAAACTGATATCTTTGCTCATCAACACTTTAAAGAGGTCTTGTGCAGCCGATTTGCCTATTGCTATACGTCATTTGATTTCTTGACTGCTGCTTCCATGAGTATTAATGGTTGATCCAAGCAAAATGAAGTCTTTGACAGCTTTAATCTTTCCTCCATTTATCTTGATGCTATTTATTGGTCAGGCAGTGAGGATTTTTGCTTTCTTTTCACTGAGGTGCAACCCATACTGAAGGCTGTGGTCTTTGATCTTCATCAGCAAGTATTTTAAATCCTCTTTGATTTCAGCAAGCAAGATTGTATCATTTGTGTATCACAGGTTGTTAATGCGTCTTCCTCGAACCCTGATGCCATGTTTTTCTTAATATAATCCAGTTTCTTGAATTATATGCTCAGCATACAGATTGGATAAGTACGGTGAAAGAATACAGCCCTGGCATACACCTTTCCTAAATTTAAACCATTCGATAGTCCCTTGTTCTGTACAAACAACTGTCTTTTGGTCTATGTACAGGTTCCTCATGAGCAAAATTAAGTGTTCAGCAATACTTATTACAATGTTGTCCATAGCTTGTCATAACCTACAGAATCGAAGGCCTTTATATAGTCAATAAAGCATAGGTAAACATCTTTCTGGTATTCTCTGCTTTCAGCCAAGAACAATATGATGTCAGCAATGATATCCCATGTTCCACATCCTCGTTTGAATCCAGCTTGAATATCTGGCAGTTCCCTGTCAACGTATAGTTGCAGACATTTTTAAATTAGCAAAATATTGCTTGCATGTGATATTAATGATACTGTTAAGATGATTTACAAATTCCATTGGGTCACCTATTTTTGGAATGAGTACAAATATGGACCTCTTCAAATCAGTTGTTCAAATAGCTGTCTTCCAAATTTCTTGGCTTAAATGAGTGAGTGCCTCCAATGCTACATCACTTTGTTGAAAAAGTTCAATATGCATTCCATCAATTCCTGGAGACTTGTTCTTTGCCAATGGCTTCAATTCACCTTGGACCTCTTCCTTCAGAATCATTGGCTCTTGATTATATGCTACCTTTTGAAATGGTTGAACATCCACCATTTCTTTCTGGGTCGCTATGGGTCAGAACCGACTCCACGGCACATAACAACAACAACGCTACCAGATCTCTTTATTTTCCCCAAAGAATGCTTTCATATTTAAAGTTGAAGCCTGAATTTTTTTCTCAGTTCCCTCAGATTGAGAAATGCTGAGAGTGGTTTTCTAACTCCATATTTTTGCATATTTCGTTATATTATTTGACTTTGTCTCCTTGAGCTAACCTTTGAAATTACTGTTCAGGTCTTTTACTTCCTCATTTCTTCCATTTGCTTAACATCTCTATGCCAGAGAACAAGTTTCAGAGTTTCTTCTGACATCCTTTTGGTCTTTTCCTTTTTTCTTGTCTTCTTAATGAACTTTTGCTTTCTTCCTGTATGATGTTCTTGATGTCATCCCACAACTCTTCTGGTCTTTGGTCATTTGTGTCTAATGCATCAAATCTGTTCTTGAGATAATCTGTAAATTCAGATGGGATATGTTCAAGGTCATATTTTGGCTCTTGTGGACTTGTTTTAATTTTCTTAAGTTTCAGCCTGAAGTTGCATATGAGTAACAGGTTGTCTATTACACATTCTGCCCCAGTTTTATTTTGTCTGATGATTTAGAACTTTCCCATTGTCTCTTTCCACAGATGTAGTCAATTTTATTTCTGTGCATTCCATCTGATGAGGTCCATGTGTTGTTAAGTTGGTTTTTTTTTAAATCTACAATGAAGAAGTCTTTGGTCTTGCAAAATTCTATCATGTGAACGCTATCTAGCATTGTTTCTATCACCAAGGGCATATTTTCCAATAACTGGTTCTTCCTCTTTGTTTCCAATCTTTGAATTCCAATCACCTGTAATTATCAATGCATCTTATTTGTATATTTGAACAATTTCAGACTAAAGAAGTTGGTAGAATTCTTTAATTCATCATCACTGGCTTTAGTGGTTGGTTCACAAATCTGAATAATAGTTGTATTAACTAGTCTTCCTTGTAGGTGTATGGATATTATCCTATCACAGACCATGTTGTACTTCAAGATCTTGAAATGTTCCTTTCGATGATAAATGTGACACCGTTCCTCTTCAATTTGTCATTCTTAGTAAAGAAAAACATGTGGTTGTCAGAATCAAAATGCCCATACCAGCTCACTAATGCCTAGGGTATTGATATTTATGTGTTCCATTTCATTTTTTACAACTTCTAATTTTCCTAGATCCATACTTCATGTATTCCATGTTCTGATTCTTAAAGGATGGTTACAGCTGTTTCTCCTCATTTTAATTTGTGTTCCATCAGCAAAAGAAGGTCCTGAAAGCTTTACTCTACTCAAATCGTTACAGACAACTCTACTTTGAGGAGGCAGCTCTTCTCCAGTTGTATTTTGAGTGCCTTTCAACCTGAGGGGCTTGTTTTTCAGCACCATATCTGACAATATTCTGGTGCTCTTCATCATGTTTCAGTTTTTCAGTATCTGGTGCTATCTGACTTTGTTCCACTGCTATTCATGTTTTCAGTGACTAAATATTTGGAAGTAGTCCATCTCTCCTTCTTCCTAGTCTGTCTTCATCTGGAAGCTAATCTGAAATCTGTCTACCAAGGATGACCCTGCTGGTATTTAAAATACCAGTGGCATAGCTTCCAGAATCACAGCAACACACAAACCACCACAGTTCAGCAAACTGACGGATGAGTGTGGTTACTATGTGGTTTAAAACCACAAAAGGTGCACATCAGGGTTATGTCCTTTTGCCATACTTATCCAATCTGTATATTGAGCAAATAATCTGAAAAACTGCACTATATGAAGAAAAACATGGCATCAGAATTGGAGGAAGGCTCATCAACAACCTGCAATATGCAGATGACACAACCTTGGTTTCTGAAAGCTAAGAGGACTTAAAATACTTACTAATGAAAATCAAAGAATACAACCTTCAGTATGGATTACAGCTCAGTATAAAGAACACAAAAATCCTCACAAATGGATCCATAAACAACATCAGGATAAATGAAGGAAATATTAAAGCTGTCCAGGATTTTATTTTACTTGGATCTACAATTAATGCGTTTGGAAGCTGCAATCAATGAATCAAATGAAATATTCCGTCTATATTAAAAAGGATATTGATTTGTAGTTTTCTTTTCTTGTTAAGTATTTGTTATTTGTCTCATATGAATTGGTTAGTGTTCCCTCCTATAATGAGTTGAAAAGTGTTCCCCTCATCAGTATTTTGGAAGAATGAGTGAAGAATTGGTGTTTGTTCTATTCAGGTTTGGTAGAATTTACCAGTGAATTCACATGGATCTTGACATTTATCTATGTGAGGCTTTTTGATTATCCATCCAAAATCCTTTCTTGGTTTATTAGTATTTTATATTCCTTCTAGAGTCACTTTTGAGAGTTTGGATCATTTTAGAAATGTGTGCATCTCCTCTAAGCTATCTAATTTGTTGGGAGTCCTGGTGTGGCGCTGTGGGTTAATACGCCAGACAGCAAAGCCATTTGAACTGCAAGGTCGGCAGTTCAAGCTCACCAACTGCTCCTCAGAAACCCTCTACAGGATCGCTATGGGTCAGAACTGAATTGCCGGCACTTAACAACAACAACAACAACAACAACATTATATAGTATTCTATATATATTACCATCGCATACTCCTATAATCCTCTTATTTCTATAAGGTGAGTAGGGAAGTCCCTTTTATCCATCCTGATTTTAATAATTTGAACCTTCAGTTCTTTGCTTGATCAGTCTACCTATTTTGTTTGTCTTTTAAAGAAATCACCCTTAGTTGTAGTTCATTTTCTGTATTTTTTTTAACTCTGTATTTAATTTGTTTCTATTCTAGTATTTTCTGTTTCCTTCAGCTTCTTTAGGTTGTGTTTGCTTTTCTTTTGCTAGTTTCTTATCGTGGAAGATTAGCTTATTTATTTGAGATATTTCTTCTTTTTAAATATGTGTGCACAGCTATGCATTTCTTTCTATAGGGTGCTCCACGTGTGTGTTGGGGCATGTGTTTAACTGGCTGGCAGGAGGCTTACAGTCCTGCCTTAGCATTCCCTACCTGCTTGCACAGAGCCTCAGGGTGTCAAAGTTGAGAAAACAAGGTTTTCTTTGGGCAGGATCAGAACCCTACACATGTGCACAGCCTCCTAGATTTCTAGGATTATGCTGAAGCTTTGCAAAGCCCCACATGGACATCTTACTCTCCAGTTCTCCTTTTAGTTGTTTATTTGAATCAACCTCTTGTTAGCTCCAGCTGGTACTGCGGCCTCTGGCATCTGAAATATTAAACAATTACCATTGCTTATTTTTGACAAATGCCCTGGGGATAAGGTTGTTTGAATGAAGTGAACTCTAAGTCACGTCAGATAAAAACCAGCCTTAGAGTGGAATTTTAGGGAGATGCCAGGCAGTTCAAATTGTGATAATTCTCTGGGAATAGCATTTTGGGGGAGTTCCAAATTCATTCTACTCCTTCCCTCTAGGAGCTAATAGACTTTTAGTGTTTCCAGCTACCAAAATTGGAAGGTTTCTGGGTTGGTATTGTTGCTTTTCCTTTCCCCCCATTTTATCCATTTTGTGATTGTTGTTGAGAATACACACAACAAAACACACCAAGTCAATAGCTTCTATATGAACCCTTCAGTGACACTGATTACATTCTTCTAGTTGTATAGCCATTTTCATACTCCTTTTTTGAGGGGTGTTTTCCCCCATCAACATAAACTCACAGCCCTCTAAAGTTCTTACCTAATCTTTTGAGTTACTTTTGTTAATGTGACACCCCTAAACAAATAGTTCTTAAAAAAGCATAATGTTCAAGACAGCTTTTATTTTATTTTATTACTAGTTAAACTAAATTATTTGGTTTTAAGAAGACTTCAGAGAATATTTTTGGTTTAAGGTTTAGAAGTTTCGGGGCTTTATTCATGAGGCTGCTGGTTTTTCAGTCTTCCCTGGAACTGGGGAGATGGGAGAAGGGAACAGGCAAGTTAAAAATACCACAAAGCTCAATGATCTTATTGATATTCAGCCTTTTTTCTTGAATAAATGCTTTGAAGAAGATTGAAAGCCTTTGGTTAATTTAGGTGTGGCACTGTGGGTTAATGCGCTAAACTCCAAAGTTGGTTTGAACCACAAGGTTGGTGGTTCAAGAGCATCAACTGCTCCTCATTAACATTATACGAAGTTGCTATGGGTTGGAATCGATTCGTTGGCACTTAACAACAAGAAGTCGATTTTAGGACTCCTGGTATGGAGCTGTGGGATAATGCACTGGACTGCAAGGTTGGTGATTCAAACTTACCAGCCACTCTTCGGAAACTCGATATAGGGTCACTATGAGTCAGAGCCGACTCGATGGCATTTAACAACAACAAAAGCTGATTTTAACCATTGTTGTCAGTGTTCTGTTGCTTTTATGGACGAGCATATTTTCTTAGGTCATGACTGCTGAAAGTGTTTCTGCACAGGTACATTAGAAGGAGCTCTGGTAGCATAGTGGTTATGAGTCGGCCTGCTAATCTTCAGGTCAGCAGTTGGAAACTACCAGTGAATCTGAGGGAGAAATATGAGGCTTTTTGCTCCTATAAAGATTTACAGCCTTGGAAAACCTATACAGCATCACTATGAATTGGAACTGATGCCACGGCACCTAACAACAACAACAAAAAACCCCAACATACTTCCACCAGGTGCTTCCAGACTTGTCATTTAATTATATTATGGCTATCTCAAAATGAGGAGAAACAGCTGTAAACATCCATTAAGCATCAGAACACGGAATACATGAAGTATGAATCTAGTAAAATGGAAAGTTGTGAAACACGTAATGGAACACAGAAAGATCGATATCCTAGGGATTAATGAACTGAAATGGACTGATATCGGCCATTCTGATTCTGAGGTTTACTATGCCAGGAATGACAAATTGAGGAGGAATGGCATAGTATTCATTGTAAAAAACAAAAAAAAACAAAAAAACATTTCCAGGTCTATCATGAAATAAAATACAGTGCTGTGATAGGATACTATCTGTACTGCTATAAAGAAGACCAGTGAATACAACTATTATTCTAATTTATGCATCAACCACTAAAGACAGTGATGATGAAATTGAAAAATTCTACCAACTTCTTCAGTATGAACTGGATCAAACATGAAGTCAGGATGTATTCATAATTACTGTTAATTGGAATGTAAATGTTGGAAACAAAGAGGAAGCATCAGTCATTGGAAAATATGGCCTTGGTGATAGAAATGATGCTGGAGATCCCATAATAGAACTTGCAAGATCGATGATTTGTTCATTCCAAACACCTTTTTAAAAAACATAAAAGGAGATTATACACATGGACCACAACCAGATGGAATATGGTTATGTGCCGCGGAGTCAGTTCTGACTCATTGTGACCCTGTACAGGGTTTCTGAGGCTGTAAATCTTTACAAGAGCAGAAAGCCTCATCTTTGTCTCACGGAACAGCTGGTGGTTTCGAACTGCTGACCTTGAGGTTTGCAGCCCAATTCATAACTACTACACTACCAGAGCTCCTAGATGGAATATACAGGAATCAAATTGACTATATCTGTGGGAAGAGATGGTGGAGAAGTTCAATATCATCAGCCAAAACAAGGCCAGGGACAGATTGTGGAACAAACCATCAACTGCTCACATTCCAATTCAGGTTGAAGCCCTGTTGCTGTTGTGCCTATGATGACTGCAACCCTTGGATTCTCATCATGGAAAAGATCATCGAAGATTCCCCCACACCAACCGTTTTGCTGGACCACTGTCATTTCGCTCAGGTCATCTTCAACAATGTGGAGAAGTTCCACGTTCCTGGAAGGGACATCATATGCTATTATATACTGATCCAGCATTTCATCCCTCAATGAAAGGGTTGGATTGGCATCTTTAGAGTGGGGTGGAAGACAACTTGTGTGTATTATGCCATCATGTGGGTTACTTTTACGCATTGACCTATACGACAAATCATCCAAACAACTGGAAATCCAATGTAAAGCTTATTACCTGCCCAAGGATGATGAGTAGTACCTGTTCTATTATGTGGATCAGGATGGTGGGCTCCACAGTTCTAGTATACGTTCAGAAAATGAAGAGGACATCCTGGTTGTAACCATTCAGGGAGAGGTGGAGAAGACCGATCAGCAGAACAAGAGCTTTGTAAAGGAAACCCGGAGCTCAAGGACAGCTGTATCAACCTCCAGAAGCAAAACCCCAACATTCAGCATCAGCTCCAGAAGATGCAGGGTCTACAGGAGGAACTAGAAACCCTAAAGAGCATCAATAAGAAGTTGGAACAGAAAGTGAAAGAGCAGAAGGACTGTTGGGAGATAGAGTTGCCTCAACTCAAAGAGCAAAACCACAAGAGATCTACAGAAAATGAGAAGATGAGAATCAGAGAAGATCAGTTTCAGGCCCACCTGTCAATCCAAGAGAAAGAACTGGAGTAGCTTATTCAGGAAGATAAAGATAAGTCAGAGCCACTGGAACATCTGAAAAAGGAAAATGATCAGTTATTTGTCAGTTTCACTGATCACAGGAAGCATCAGAAAAAGATTGAGCAGACAGTGAACAAGATGAATCAGAAGGAAACTACTGCAACACAGAATCAGCAGGAGTTCATGGATCAGAATTTTGACCTGTCAAAAACACTGCATGATACGATCCAAGAGTAAATAGATAAAGGCTTACAAAACAGACTAAATGCTTTAGAGAAAGGAAGATCGCT
>NW_006408585.1:1521334-1529798 GCF_000296735.1 Chrysochloris asiatica
TCAATCCACAATAAAAACCTTAAAAAACAAACAAACAAACAAAAAACACAGCATGAGAATGAGTTTATATGTAAAACTCTGCAGACAGAAAATGAGAAAATGGAGGAAGAAAATGATTTTCTGAAGAGGGAGAACAGCACATTACTGAGTTATCTGGGTCTAGAGTTTGACTCTTTGCCATATCAAGCAAGGAGGAATACCACAAAATCCAGGACTTGTGTATGGAAACCCATATTGTGGAATCCAAGAAAGTTCTTCCCCCAGCTTGGCCTCCATCACAAAATGCTCCACCTAAGATGTGGATTGTATTGATGCGATGGATAAGTAGGATCCCACCTTGGAGCAGCATGTGCAGGCTCTTTGTTTGGATTGTTCAGTTTGTGACAAGAGCTTTACAATAGGCCAGAAGCAGATCTTTGAAGACCACGTGTTCTGCCACTCTGGAGGTGTGACAGCCTCTGAAATCCATACTTAAAAATGTAGATAGATTCTATACAGCAGAACCTATCACCTCTACTATGAGTTGTAACTAAGGTCCTGCTTAACTGTAAATTAATAGGGATTTATTCAGTCCTATTATCACTGGTGTGGCACTGTGGGTTAATGGGCTGGACTGCAAGGTTGCTTTGAACCGCAAGGTTGGCAGTTCAAGCTTACCAGCCGTTCCTTGGAAACCCTATGCAGGGTCACTATGAGTTGGTACTGACTCAACGGCACTTAACAACAAATTGTCCCTAGTGTGGCGCTGTGAGATAAAGCACTGGACCTCAAGGTCGGTTTGAACCACGAGGTCGAAGTTTAAACTCACCAACCTTGCACAATCCTATACAGGGTTGCTATGAGTTGCAACCAACTTGATGGCACTTAACAACAACAACATTGTCCCTAGAGGTGGAATTATATTGATTATCTGAAGAATAGTGTTAAAAGTACATTTGTACTCAGTCTTAGCTCTGGGGCTGGTGATTAGTTAGAGGCTTATTCCACTGACTGCATTAGATTAGCCAATAATAACACAGAAGAGAACTCAGACATCCAATTGGACTACCAAAGAGTTCTTCTCATCCTAATTTCTCAACTTCCAGTTAAAGCATCTTTATTCCAGAGATATGAACAGGAAATGTTATTTCAATCCCAGAAAGACTATTTCTCTCTGCATACCTGAATGGTATTTTCTGCTCTGATCTTATGCACATAACTTTTATTGTTATAAGTCCTTACTTAATGGTTAGTAAGAATTGTTAGAAATTGTATGGGTTTGAAATTTGCTGAACAGGT
Source organism: Chrysochloris asiatica (assembly GCF_000296735.1). NCBI lineage: Eukaryota > Metazoa > Chordata > Mammalia > Afrosoricida > Chrysochloridae > Chrysochloris > Chrysochloris asiatica. The sequence continues at coordinate 1,522,613 of NW_006408585.1, forward strand.
GAGTTTCAGTATGGATGAGTCAATAATGAGGGACAAACATTGTGAATCACTTTAAGACAAAAATAAACTAGTTCTCTATTTAAAAAAATAAAATTCAGGCTGAAGCTGAAGAAAATTTAAACAAGTTCCCGAGTGCCAAAAGATGACTTTGAACATATCATCTCAAAAACAGATTAGATGCATTAGACACTAATGATTGAACACCAAAAGAGTTGTGGATGACACCAAAATCATCATACAAAAAGAGGTACAATGAAAGATACATAGATCAATGGAACAGAATTGAGAACCCAGAACTAAATCTATCCACATGCCGTCAACTGATCTTTGACAAAGAGCCAAAATACATTAATTGAGGAAGACATAGTCTTTTCAACAAATGGTGCTGGAAAAACTGGAAATCAATATGCAAAAGAATGAAATAAGACCCATAGCTCACATTATATACAGAAACGAACTCAACACAGATTAAAGATCTAAATGTAAATCCCAGAACTATAAAGATCATCAATGAAAACATAGGGTTTAGGAGCTCTAATACATGGTACACATTGACTATCAAACATGAATACAATAGCAGACAAAATAGATAGCTGCAATATACGAAAAATTAGAACCTTATGTGTATCAAAAGATTTCACCAAAATGGAGCCCTCAGACTGGGGAAATTTTTTTGCAACAACGTATCAGACAAATGACTAATCTCTAAAATATATGGGAAACTACAACACCTCTACAAGAGAAAGACAACTAGTCCAATTAAAAATAGACACATGACATGAACAGATACGCCACAAAGGAAGACATTCAGGCAGCCAACAAGCATATGAAGAAATGTTCATGATCATTAGCCATTGGTGGTGGTAGTGGTGGTGGTGTGCCGTGGAGTCAGTTCTGATTCATAGTGACCCCGTATTGAGATTCCAAAGCTGTAAATCTTGACAGAAGCAGAAAACCTCATCTTTCTCCCACGGACCGGCTGGTAGTTTCAAACTGCTGACCTTGAGGTTAGCAGTCCAACTTGTAACCACTACACAGCCAGAGCTCCTTTAGAGAGATGCCAATCAAAACAACAATGAGATATCATCTTACACGAGAAGTAACAGAGAAGTCAAAAAAGCAGAGGACAACAAATGTTTTGTATGTGTACATCAAATATTTTTGCTTTGTTTGTTTATGAGAAATAAGCTGTAAAAAGGAAGCTACACAGTGGAATATGGATAACTGTTGTTACAGGGCAGAGAGTGTAATTGTTAATCTGAAACAAAATGAATGATTAGTTGAATGAAAAACTGAAAAAAAAAAAAGGGTTTAGGATAGAGATGAAGTGAGAAAGCATGAGATTTCTCACTTGGGAACCTAAAAGTTTTACATTGTAAATTGATGTATGTGTCTATGAAGGTAGGCATTAATTTAGATGTATCTTTCTGGAGCTAGTATCAATTTAACTGGGGAAATGTTTGAATTTTGGCCAAGTGGCAGCATCGATGGACTCAAGTGTGGCAACAGTAGTGAGGTTGGCCCAGGATTGGGCAGTGTTTCATTCTGCTGTGCATAAGGTTGCTATGGGTAGGTACCGACTTGATGGCACCTAACAACAGCAACCATGAGGTTGATGGGTCAGGCCTACCAACTTCTCCTTGGAAGACCTTTACAGGGTTGCTATGATTTGGAATTGACTCAGGGCACTTAACAGCAATAACAATGTGTAAACAATACCAACAGAATCCTCCTTTGTTATATCACTCAATCAGGTATGCCAATGTTGATAGAAATCTGGTTGTATTAATGCTACATTCCGATAAAACTGAACAGACCTTTGTTGTTGTTGTTGGGTGCTGTTGAGTTGGTTCTGACTCATGGGGACCCTGTGTGGGGTATCCAAGGAGAAGCTGGTGGGTTTGAGCTGCTGATCTTGTGGTTGGTAGCCCAGTGCTTATCCTGTAGCACCGTGCCAGGAGTACAAATAAGCCTTTACTGGTAACCAAAAAATTTGCTTCTGTCAGTAACCTGTAATGACTGGGTCTAGTCCACCCAATCAAGTGAATAGAATATGAGGACTAGGTGAGCTAAAAGTTATATACACCTTTTGGCTAAGAGCTGTGGTTGTTGTTGTTGTTATGTGCCGTGGAGTCGGTTCCGACTCACAGTGACCCTGTACAGGGTTTCCGAGGCTGTAAATCTTTACGGGAGCAGAACGCCTCATCTTTCTCCCGCGGAATAGCTGGTAGTTTGGAACTGCTGACCTTGCGGTTTGCAACCACTACGCTACCAGAGCTCCTTATCACCAATCAAATGAATGAAAAGATTCACACCTTAACATTTTCCTCAGTTCAATCTAGGATGGACTCCTGGTGTGGTGGCACTTTGGGATCTGTGCTGAACGACGGACCCCGGGGCTCAGTAGTTCAGGTCCACTGGCTGCTCCTCGGAGGCCCTGTGCAGGGTCTCTATGGGTCTAACTGACTCAATGGCTTTTAACAACAATAAGAAATTGAATTTTAAATTAAATAATTGGGAAATTTGGATTTCTCTCATCAGGAGTAGGATTTTCTAAAGGTCTAGTCCCTCCCATAGTAAAGAATATAATCAGTGATTATATAGAGTAGAGGAAGTAGTCCTCTGTTTATTATCAAATTTGGAGGGGCTAAAAAATTATGTTTTGAAAACTAACATTTCGAATAAAAAGTATTGTAAAAATGTGGAAAAACAAGACATTTTCTCTGGTAAGTTATTTTTGTTGTGATGAGAATGTCTTTATCATAAGTCTCCAAACATTGTGGCTAATACTTTAAAGATATTTAATGCTTTAAAGAATTGTAAATAGTACAGAATATTCCAATTATTGGAAGTACAAAACTATATAATTCTTGATGTCTGTACTGACAATAAGAAAAAAAACCAAAAAACAAAAAAGAAGAACACTCTCAGCATTTCTTAAGCTGAAAGTACCAAAGGGGGAAAAGAAAATCAAGCCTCGACTCGTAATATTGAAGGATCCTAGAGGCAAAATATTGAGTGATGGAGAAAACATCAAAAGAAGATGGAAAGAACACACAGTCACTATACCTAAAAGAAATGGTCAATGTCCAACTATTTCAAGAGGTGGTGGTGGTTATGTGCTGTGGAGTCGGTTCTGACTCATAGCGACCCTGTACAGGGTTTCCGAGCCTATACATCTTTACAGGAGCAGAATGCCTCATCTTTTTCCCACCTAACAGCTGGTGGTTTCGAACTACTGACCTTGCAGTTCGCAGTCTGATTCGTAACCACTACACTACCAGAGCTCCTTATTCAAGAGGTAGCATATGAGTAAGAGCCAATGGTACTGAAGGAAGAAGTCCAAGATGCACTGAAGGCACTGGCAAAGAACAAAGCTTCAGGCATTGCTGGACTACAAATTGAAATCTTTCAACATACAGGCAGCACTGGAGGCATTCACTCATCTACGCCAAGAAATTTGGAAGATAAGCACCTGGCCAACGGATTGGAAGAGATCCCTATTTGTGTCTATTCCAAAGAGAGGTGATCCAACAGATCACCGAAATCATTGGACAATATCATTAATATCACCTGCAAGTAAAGTTTTACAAAAGATAATTAAAAAATGACTTCAACATTCCATTGAGAGGAAACTGCCAGAGGTTCAAGCCAGATTCAGATGAAGATGTGGAAGAAGGATATCATTGTTGATGTTAGATGGATCTTGACTGAAAGCTGTGAATATCAGAAAGATGTTACTTGTGCTTTATTGTCTATGCAAAGGTTTTCGACTGTGTGGATGACAAGCTGTGGATAACATCGTGAAGAATGAGTTTTCCATGAGGAAACTGTACATAGACCAAGAGGCAGTTGTTTGAACAGAACAAGGGGACATTGAATGGTGGAAGAAGCACAGCCAGAATAGTCCTTAGAAACCAGCATGGTAAGACTTCATCTCTCATACTTTGGACATATTTACAGGAAGGACCAGTCCCTGGAGTAGGACATCATGCTTGGTAAAGTGGAGGGTCGGCTAAGAAGAGGAAGACCCCCAACAAGATGGATTGGCACAGTGGCAGCAACAATGGGCTCCAGTGTAGCAAGGATTGTGAGGTTGGTGCAGGACCGGACAGTGTTTCATTCTGTTGTGCACAGAATCACTGTGAGTTGGAACTGGCTCAATGCCACCTAACAATGACAACACGGTCAAGTATCAGATTTTAAAACTATCATTTCAACCAGTAATCCATATAAAGATATTAATGAGATTAAAAAAAATTATATTATCTTTGAAATGCAATATTTTTGATATCTTTATGTTTTAGTGAGTATAATTTTCCTACATTAAACTACTCATGATTAAGGCATACAATTTAATAGATGTGGTATTTGTATACACTCATGATACTATCACTGTTGGTAGGTGTTGTCAAGTAGATGTTGACTCATAGCAGCGCAGGTGACAGAGGAGAACTGTCCTATAGGATTTTCTAGGCTGTAATCACTACAATCAAATGAATGAAAAGATTCACACCTTAACATTTTCCTCATAGCCCTTTTCTATATCCTCCCTCACATGCTTATCCCAAATCAAGCACTGATCTGCTTTCTGACCGAGATTAGACTGTTTTCTTTATAAGATAATAGATAACGGAAATAATATGGTATGTACTCTTACTGTTTTGCTTAGCTTGCTGCTTTCAGCATAATTATTTTGGGATTCATCATGTTGATGCACGTACCAATTAATCATTTCTTTGAAACGATAAGCAGTTTCCCATAAGGAATCCTGTTGGCGCAGTGTGATAAATTTGGGGCTGCTAACTGAAAAGCCGGCAGTTTGAACTCACCAGCTGGCCAGAGGGAGAAAGATGAGACGGGCAGCTTTTGTAATGATTTACAGCCTCAGAAATCCTATGGAGCAGTTCTACTATCTCTTATAGGATTCCTGAGTTGGAATCTACTCCAAGGCAGTGGGTTCAGTACAATGGATTTCTGAAAACGTTTAATTATTTAGCATTTAACTTGACTCATTCTTAGGATAGGAAGGAATTGTCCAATGAAAAACCAATTGCATCGAATACCTCTCAAAACTGTTGTTACCCTTGAAGCAAAATGTGAACCAGTTGTTGAATGGAAAACTATTGCTTTTTAAACTTTCACCCAAATCACAATGAAAAGTGTCTAAAAATTGCATGATTATAAACTGCTTTTACCTAATCCATCTTTTGCAATTAGATAGTGATTTCTATTGAAGGCCTAAAGTCCCTTTTCCATTTCTGTTCATTTACACTGAAATTTCACAGAGGGAAATGAAGAAATCCTCGAATTCAGTGACTATTAAGGTGATGTTTGGTGTGGCGCTGTGGGTTAATGCACTGGACTGCAAAGTTGGTTTGAACCACAAGGTCAGCGGTTCAAGCTCATCAGCTGCTCCTTGGAAACCCTATACAGGGTCACTACGAGTTGGAATTTGACAACACACAACGAAAACAAGGTAACATTTATAGATCACGACTCTTTGTCCAACAACTTAACTTTCTCCTCAAAACAGTTTAATGGTCCAAATGGTACAAGTCAGCACAAATCAAGTATCATACGGTAATTTTTTTCTTGAAGCAAAATTTTGGTTTTATCATTTTTGATAAGTGTTAATAGCTTTTGGATCTGGTCTAAGAGACTCTCTACTCTCGGTGTGTTCTATGTGTCATATCTGGAAGGCACTCTACTGAAGCCCTACTGTGCTGCCATCTGTTATATTCAACATACTGTCAGGGGTGGGGAAACATTCAAGGGCAATACAATGGAGGAATTTTAGTTTCTATTTTGTTAACACATTCAAAAGAGAACAAATAACCAAAATAAATAGAGTCAGACTTAGCTTTGTAATCCCTTGAATAAAGAAATTTCACTATTATAATCTTAAATAAGACTCCTGGTGTGGTGCTGTAGGATAATCACTGGACTGTGAACTACATACAGATTGGCAGTTCAAATCCATAAGGTTGCTATGAATCAGACCGACTCGACAGTACTTAACAACAACAACAACAATGTTAGATGACAATATGAACATACTTTGTGTTTTGAGGGACAAGATAGCAAAGGGGTTAGGAATGAAAGAAAGAAAATTGGAGAGAAAGGAGCTCTGGTAGCATAGTGGTGACACGTCAGGCTGCTAATCTCACGGTCAGCAGTTTAAAATTACCAGTGGTTCCATGGAGAAAGATGAGGATTTCTGCTCCCATAAAGATGTACAGCCCCGGAAACCCTGTGCTGGGTCGCTGTGAGTCTGAACCAATTCCACAGTTCATAACTACCACCACCAGTCTAGGAGAGTCTAGCTGGTTCTAGGTGGGAAACGGGATACAGGTCAAGTAGAGCTAATTTGGTTCTCAAATTAAGAGGCAGGCAGAAAAATTATATATATTTCTAACTAAACTGTTCACGGAAAAGTTGTCTTTCTCAGCTGGTTTGGGATGCTCCTAGGTCTTCTGGCCAAATCCTAAATCTGTCCAAAGGATTCCTTTCTGATTGTCATTTGAAGGAAAGTAACTTGGAATAAGACAAATCTGGCTTCATCTGGTGATGCTGTCTCTTCTGTTAGAGGAAGAGAAAGAAACATGCTATTTAAAAACTAATTTTGTTGTTAAGTGCTGTTGAGTTAGTGTCAAGTCATGGCAACCCTGTTATAGGGTTTCCAAGGCTTTAAATATTTTGTGAGAGCAGAAAGCTCCTGTGGAGCAGCTGGTGGGCTCGAACCACTGGCCTTGTGGTTCATAGTCCAGTGCTTATCCAATGGAACCGCTAAGCTTCCCAAGACTAATTTTACATTCATACTAAAAAATTGGACTATTGTTTTCTTATTTTAAGAGCAACAGTGACATCTAGTGGACACAATACTTCAGAAATTTACCAAATGGATATAGTATTTTCTGTTTCTGCCATTAAGTAAAAACAATATGCTTTGAAAAATGTGTCCCTTAGTAATATCTTTTAATAAAGTTCAGTTGGCAGTGATAGAAAAGCTTTCTTATATTTACACCTAAAATATTCTCAGTAACTTTTTCGTGACCAGGACTTTGGTCCCCGCAAAGACTTTGGGCCCTATGAAGAATTGTTCAGCAGGATAAAGGTACTATCTGGCTGGCATCTGTATTTTGGAGTCCTGGTGTGGTGCCATAGGATAAGCACTTGATCTCAA
>NW_006408585.1:1530292-1531627 GCF_000296735.1 Chrysochloris asiatica
ACAGTTGTCATGTTGTTGCTGTGATTCTGCAAGCTATGTCACCAGTATTTTAAATATTACCTGGCTCACTCAAGGAGCTCTGGTAGTGTAGTGGTTACGAATCGGGCTGATAACCTCAAGGTCGGCAGTATTAGCAAAGTGGCAGTGTCAATGGGCTCCAGGGTGGCAACAATAGTGAGGTTGGCCCAGGATCAGGCAGTGTTTCATTCTGCTGTTCATAAGGTCGCTTTGAGTTGGCATCGACTCGATGGCACCTAACAACAACCTCATGGTGTTTAGGTGACAATGGAACTTCCAGACTAAGAGAGACTAGGAAGAAGGAGAGGAAGGCCATTTCTGAATGGTTTAGCTCATGAAAAGTTTGTGAATTGCTGAAGAACATTGTCAGGTATAGTGCTGGAAGATGAGGTCCTCGGTTGCAATGTTCTCAAAATACAATTAGGGAAGAGCTGCCTTCTGAAAGACCTTAATGACTTTGCTGAAGTTAAGCTTTGTTGATGTGGCACAGTTCAAAATGTGAAGAAACAGCTACAAGCATCCATTAATAATCAGGATATGGTGTGTACAATAGATGAATCTAGAAAAATTGGAAATTGTTGAAATGAAATGGAGTGCATAAAGATTGATAAATGCATGAAGATTGATAAACACATAAAGGAAGAAATTTGTTGGACAGAATTTAGGATTTGGCCTGAAGATATAGGAGCATCCCAAACCAGCTGAGAATGACAAGTATTGAAGAGCAATCAGGTTCAAAACTTTCAGTTTTCTGGTTAGCTTCTTCATTTGGGGATCAGAGACTGGTTTTTTGAAGTCCTTTCTTGACCTGTGTTGTGTTTCCAACCTAGGACCAGCTTTCTCTGGAGTATATTTCTTCAATTTTCTTTCCTAACCCCTTTGTTATCTAACTCCTCAAAACACAAAATATACTAATATTTTAATTTAAAATTATAATCCTAGGCATGAGTGAGATGAAATGAATTGGTATTTGCCATTTTGAATCTGATAATCATATGGTTTACTCTGCCTGGAATGACAAATTGAAGAGGAACGGCATAGTATTCATTGTCAAAAAGATCACTTCAAGATCTATGATGAAATACAATGTTGTCTGTGATAGGATCATATCCATACGCCTACAAGGAAGACCAGTTGTTAACATTTATGCACCAACCCTTAAACCCAGTGAAGATGAAATTGAAGGTTTATACCAAGTTCTTCAGTACGAACTTGATCAAACATGCAAAAAAGATACATTGATAATTACTGGTGATTGGAATGTGAAAGTAGAAACAAAAAGGAAGGATTCATATTTGGAAAATCTGATCTTGGTAA
>NW_006408585.1:1533756-1535340 GCF_000296735.1 Chrysochloris asiatica
TGTCTAAAATAAATTATTAATGCGGCTCCTTAGAAACATTTTGTCCCACATACTTTGGACATGTTATCAAGAGGGATCAGTCCCTGGAGAAGGATATCAGCCTCCGTAAAGCAGAGGGTCAGCAAACAAGAGGAAGACCTTCAATAAGATGGATTGACCCAGTGGTTCAACAATGGGTCCAAACATAACCATTGTGAAGATGACGCAGCATTTCTGTTGTAAGTAGGATTGCTATGAGTCAGAACTGACCCAACAGCACCTAACAATAGCAGACAATAACCGAGTGAATTTGTGTAACTAACTGACCAACTGAATAAATAGGTAAATAAAGTTGAGTAAATTCTAAATTGTTTTTTGTTCTCTTTCAAGTTTAATCTCACTAAGAAATCTTGGGAATTGCCCTACCCTTCTCTAGAAGATGTGACTGATTCTGATGTGTGAAAGAACCCCTGTTTCAGATGACAAAAGGATGCTTCCAGCTGCTCAGTGCTATGAGCAGGCATTGTGTTAAGATTTTACATGCATCACCTCCTGCTATGTTTAATACAATCCTGATGTGCAGACATTATGAAATCCATTTATGCATAAGAAAAATGAGGCTCCATACAAGTTAAATGGATTACCTGTGTGGTTTCGTGGAGTCCTGATGTGGCACTGTAAGATAAGCACTGGACCGCAAGATCGGTTTTGACTGCAAGGTTGATAGTTCAAATTCACCAGCTGCTTCTTGGAAACCCTATGCAAGGTTGCTATGAGTTGGAACTGACTCAAAGGCACTTATCAATGATGTGGTTAAGTAGCAGAATCAAGAATTCAAATAGTGGTTAAGTATCAGTCATTGCACATGCTGTGGACCATAATTCTACTCTGGCATGCATGGGGTCACCATGAGACAGAGTCAACTTGGCACCTGGTTTAACATTTACACGTAAATTTTTGTGAGGTCATGTTTTTTCAGTTCTTTTGGGTAGTATCTAAAAGCAGAATTATTGAGCCATATGTTAAATTTATGTCTAATTAGGTAGCTGCCAAACTGTCTTCCGAAGTGGCTGTACCATTTTACATTCCATCAATGATATACGTGGGGAGTCCTAGTGTGGCGCTGTAGGATAAAGAACTGGACCTCAAGGTCGGCTTGAAGAAAAAGGTTGTCAGTTCAAAACCACCAGCTGCTCCTTGGAAACCTTATACAGAGTAGGTATGAGTAGGAACTGACATGACAGCAACTTAACAACAACAATTACATATGATGGTTCCCACGTCTCTGGTGCATGTCCTGGTGCCCTGGTGTGGCACTATGGGATCAGCACTGGACTATGAATCACAAGGTCGGCAGTTCAAAGTCACCAGTTGCTCCTCGGAAACCCTATACAGAGTCAGTATGAGTAGGAACTGACTCGACAACACTTAACAACAACAGGAATTTCGCTGTATTCTTACTAATGATTGGTATCGGCTGTCTTTTTGATCATTGGCATTCTAATGAACGTGAAGTGATATCTCATTGTGATTAACATTTTCAGTTCCCTAATGACTTATGTGGAGTCCTGGTGTGACACTGTAGGATAAGCACTGGACTGCAAG
>NW_006408585.1:1536945-1538030 GCF_000296735.1 Chrysochloris asiatica
CTATGAGTCGGAACCGACTCCACAGCACATAACAACAACAACAAATTATATATATATACACACATATGTAGAATAGATATCATTTTTGTTATTGTTAAGTGATATTGATTTGGTTCCAACTCATAGAGACCCTGTATAGGGTTTCTGAGGAGCAGCTGCTGTGTTTGAACTGCCGACCTTGTGGTTTTCAGTCCAGCATTTTGAAACTACCAGCCATTCTGTGGGAGAAAGATGAGGCTTTCTGCTCCTGTATGAGTCGGAACTGACTCCAAGGCACACAACCACCATATATATATATATACACACATATATACATATGTATATCTATCTCTCTCTATATATGTATATGTAAAAAACAAATACAGAATTTCTCTCCTTTTATTTAGATCTTTAAAAAATTTCGCTTAGCAATATTTTGTAGTTTTCAATTTACAAGGCTTGCATTTCTTTTGTTATTCTTTTCCTAAGTATTTTATTCTTTCTGGTGCCAGAGAATGATTTTTTTCTTAATTTCATTTTCATACTGATTTTTTAAAAACATTTTATTGTGAATGAGTGAAGATTTCCAGACAAGATCATCAGTTTTACATTCAGCAAATCATAAACTTTGTTTCATCTCAATGATTACAATCCCCTCCATGCAACAACAGTTATCCCCCTTCCTCCCTGTGATTACCCATGTACAAATATCCTCTCAAAAACCCATATAGAGGTGGGAGATACAAAAATATATATATATATATGTCCCACTCTGTCTCCCATACCTATTCAGTTAGTGTCTCTCTCTATATATCTATAATTTCATTTCAGATCTGTCATTGATAATAAGCAGAAAAATGGATTTTTGTATATTGATCTTATGTTCTGCAACTTACATAAACTCATTATTAATTCAAATAGGCTTTTTTGTGTATAGAGTTGTTGAGATTTTCTATATACAAGGTCATACAATTTTGTTTCTTGATTTCCAATTTGAAATTCCAAATTTCAAATTTTCTGATTACACTAAATCCTCCAGTTAAATGTTGGTTAGAAATGGTGTGAGTAGACAACCTTGTCTTGTTCTACATTTAGTACTTCACTAG
>NW_006408585.1:1543497-1544637 GCF_000296735.1 Chrysochloris asiatica
AAGTTGTCAAAGACTTCATTTTGCTGGGATACAATATCAAAACTCATGGAAGCAGCAGTCAAGATATCAATTTATCGCATTCAGCAAATCTGCTGCACAAGATAAGTGTCTAGGAGCAAAGATATCAATTTGATGACTAAGATGTGCCAGGCCCAAGCCATGGTATTTTCAGTAGCCTCATATGCATGTAACAGTTGGACAATGAATATGAAAGACCATAGAAGAGTTGATACATTTAAGTAATGGTGTTGGAGAAAAATATTAAAAGTACCATGGACTACCAGAAGAACAAACAAATCTCTGTTGAAAGAAGTACAGCCAGAATGCTCCTTAGAAGCCAGGATAGTGAGACGTTGTCTCTCATACTTCAGACATTTTATCAGGAGGGACTGGTCCCTGGAGAAGGACATAATACTTGGTAAAGTAGAGAGTCAGCGAAAAAGAAGAACACTCCCAAGGTGATGGATTGGCACAATGGTAGCAGCAATGGACTCAAATGTAACAATGATTGTGATGTTGGTGCAGGACTGAGCAGGGTTTCGTTCTATTGTGCATAGAGTTGCTATGAGTCTGAACCAACTCAATGTCACCTACCCACCATAACAACACATTAGATGGGTGTCCTGGTGTGGTGCTGTAGAATAACTACTGAACTGCTAACCACAATTCAGGTGGTTCAAACCCACTAATCGCTCTTTGGTAACCCTGTTCATGGTTGCTATGAGTCAGAACTGACTCGATGGCATCGCCTAACAACAACAAATATTAGATGGGTATTATAATATATGCACTTTGCTTCCACTTTGTGAAATTAAGTACATTACCCAGTGTACTTAGTAATACTGATGGTGGTGGATATGTGCCGTGGAGTTGGTTCTGACTCATAGTGACCCTGTACAGGGTTTCTGAGGCTGTAATTCTTTATGGGAGCAGAAATCCTCATCTTTCTCCTGTGGAACATCTGGTAGTTTTGAACTGCTGACCTTAAGGTTCACAGTATAAGTGCTAAAACCTGCATGTGAATTCAGGCCTGCCTGATGTTAAGGCTCTATCCTTTCCACTAGAGTACCCACCCTTGTAATGTGGAGGTTCTATGTCTCTGTGAAAACAACAAGCAAATGATAAGTATAACTTAAAAAG
>NW_006408585.1:1546491-1548438 GCF_000296735.1 Chrysochloris asiatica
TTCCATAGGTGTATGTCAAGTTCATCAAATTGTATGAGAATACTTTTTTTTTTTTTCCCCTCTTCTTTTTACTTCTGGTTGAGCTCTGATCATCCAGTCACTGAAGCCAGGATAAGTGGGTGTTCTTATGCATATGCCCTCTCTTCTTATCAGCTCTCTTGTTTCTTTATGTGAGCTAAAATGTTCTGTTGTCTCAGGGGCCTTGTGGGGTTGTTGTATTTGTATTCAATTGATAATTGTATGTTGATTTGTTCTTAGACTCTCACCAATTGTCTCCTGTGGGTGTAGTTAAGAATGGAAGTGTGTACTCCATTCTTGTATGCTGTTAGTGTACCTCAGGGTTAGTTTGACTAGCGTTAGTTGCTGTACATCAGTGATCAGGTAGTATAGGAGGTGGTATTGGTTCTTGCCCAGTGGGTGAATTGCAGAAGCTGGGTTATATGGGCACAGTTGCTGTCTCCTTTCCCATTGCCTGTATGTCAGGCCATCTTTGGTTGCCAAAGCTTCTCACAAGATAGTTGTACCACTTCAAGCTGTCCATCCACCAGTCAATCTCCCTCTCTCCATCCTTGCTTAGCTTCTCCTCCCAATGGGTACTCAATACACTTCTCTAACCTTTCATTTTATTTTCAGGGTTCCCATATTTTCATCTGTCTCTGTTTCATTTAGTCTCTTGTATCTTTGTTGTAAAAGATCCTTGTAGTGTAACTGCCTAGTCCACCATCTTGCCTGAAGTTGGGTAAATCCCACTTGGTCATGGTGTTTAATCCTTTTTTGTATGTTTCTTGATTTAAATTTAGTATTTTGATGAAAATTTGGTCTTAAGGTCTTTTTTGTATGTTGTTAGTATAGCCTCTCCAGCTCTCTCAGAGGATATTACATGGTAATTTTTTTCATTCCTTTACTTTCAAAATATTTGTGTCTTTGAATCAAAACTGTGTTTCTTATAGTATATAGTTGAATCCTGTTATCTGAATTAACAGAGTTTATCTGTTAATCTCTGCTTTTTAGAATTTTAAATCTATTTACATTTCATGTGATTATTTTTATGCCTGCCACTTTGATATTTGTTTTTGTTATGACATATTGGAGTCCAGGTGTGGTGCTGTATGATAAGCACTGGATTGATAACCATAAGGTTGGAGGTTCATACCCATCAGCCTCTCCTTGGAGCAGGGTGACTACGAGTCAGAACTGACTCAATAGTCAACAACAACAACAATATGTGTCATATCAGTTTTGTTCTTCTGTTTAAACATCACTGCTTTTTTTTTTTGCATTTAATAAATATTTGCTAGTGTGCCATTTTAATTCCTTTGTTGATTTTGAAGTTACTTTTCAATTTTTTTTATCATTGGTTACTCTAGGGGTTATAGCATAAATCTTTAATTTATCATAACCTACTTCCACTTAGTTTTGACAAATCTCAGTAAAATATTAAGAACCTTGTTCTAATATACTTCTGTTTTTTATGTCCCATGCCAGGGATTGAATTATGTCCCCCCAAAATATATGTCAAGATAGCTAGGTCATGGTTTCCAGTATTGTGCACAAAATCCTTCATTTTGTGATCTAATGCAATTAGATCTGAAATGCAGTTCAAATCTACCAGCTGCTTCTTGGAAACCTTATACAGGTTGCTATAAGAACAATAATAATATATGTTAATGAGATAGAAGTAGGGTGGGTTGTATCTTGAGTCACAGCCTTACAAAAGGGTGTAACTCAAGTTCTACTCTTACTTAAGTTGCATTCTTATCAAGCTACAAGCCTGCTTGAGTCACTTTTTTTATCTTAAAAGATACATAGAGAGAGAAGCAGGCCAAGAGAGGAAGACCTAATGATTTCCAAGAAAGAAGAGCTTGGAATACAACATGTTCTTGGGACCTGGGATTCCTGTGCTGAGAACGTCCTAGACCCAAGGGAAGATTGATTCCAGGACACATG
>NW_006408585.1:1554916-1556169 GCF_000296735.1 Chrysochloris asiatica
GAGCAAATTGGAGTTAAACCATAATAGTACTCCAAATACATATCAGAAGGGCAGTGAAATTACATTGGCTTTGTTTTTAAAATTTTCAAATCCTCTTATTTAATAGTTAAAGACAACTTTCTTGGTTTCTCTCTTTAAACTTTCCACCCCCAAATTCCCTGGTACCACAAAATGGAGAGAACTTTAAATTCAGAATTGTGATCATAAGTTGAAACTAAATGCATGCACCTCAAGGATCTAATACAAATAATAGTTGAATGGACAAAAGTTTTATAAGTCTTGAGGAAACAAGACTTGAGAACACACCCGCAGACTCCTGCTCAGGTAGAGCCAGAACTGAGCTCTCTGCAAAAAGACTGAAGTCAGGAAACACTGTTCTACTTGTGAAACTGGGTGAAGAAAAATCCACCCACTAGGGTGTGTGGCGATAAGTATGAAAACAGGTGAACAGTGTAGACCATGGAAGGAAAAGAAGCCACCAGGAGACATAGGAACCCAAAGTTTCTGCTAAGAGTGGCTTTGTTGTTAAGAGCTGCCAAGTTGGTTCTGACTCATAGTGACCCTGTATAGCGTTTCAAAGGAGTAGCTGGTGAGTTTGACCCACGGACCTTGCAATTCAAACCAACCTTGTGGCCAAGTACTTATCCTAAAGTGCCACACAAAGATGGTAAGGAAATTGAGAACTCACATTGAACTAGAAAACCCTCAGGGCCTTACCAGACCCTATCAAGACAACTTCATAATCCAGAGTGTTCAGGATTTCCACCAGAGAGAACACTCATTTAGGATGAACTCATTTAGAAATTAGAAAGGAACCAATGAGAAACTCTAATTTTAAAAAGGATATTATGAAAGAGTAGAGAGGAAATGATACAGGTATGTGTGTGTGTTGGTGATGGGGGGATAGGGGAGAATCATCCAGAAGGTTATGCATAGAGAAAAGGAAATGAAATATATGAAAGCAAACTTAAGAAACATGAAAAGCAAAATGGGAAGCTCCAGTACGTAACTAGTAAAAATATCATGAGGAGAAAATAGAGAACATGGGAGAGCAATAATATTCAAAAGGGTGATGGTGGGAAATGTTCCCAGATATCCACCCTAAGATTGAAAACTTTGATTGAATCTTAATTAGGATAAATATGAATACTTCCATATTTATACTCACTGATGTTAAATTGTAGAAATGGAAGATGAGAAAATCTTATAAACTATTGAGGCTGCTGGACCGAGAAAGGCTGTGTGTCTATGAG
>NW_006408585.1:1557102-1558073 GCF_000296735.1 Chrysochloris asiatica
ACATGAATTAACTAATTTTAAAAACCTTAAGATAATCCTAGAAGGAATAGATCTTATGCTCATTTTATATACTGTTGTTGTTAATTGCCTTCAAGTAAGTCCCAGCAAGCAACAACAAAAACCAAACCAGAATTTATGTACTAAAGTCACATAACTAGAAAATGGCAGATTTGAACCCATACAGTTTGAGTCTAGAGCCTGAACTCAGCTACTGCTTTTAAGCAGAGGGTATTGAACAATGGGAGGAGACGGGCAGGTCAAAGGTATCATTACAGGATCGGTACTGGCTGGGATAAGCTAGTTTATATGAGAGTAATAACAACTACACTTATTGAATACCACTTGTGAGTTAGGTACTCACATATAGATTCAAAGAGATAATTCAGTAAACCACCCAACAGAGCATATTATAATATATTCATTTGATATTAGCTGTTATTATCACAGGGACTCTAGTGGCACAGTGGTTAAGGTGCTCAGTTGTGATCTGAAAGGTTGATGGTTTAAACACAGAGCTGTGCCTTAGGAAAAAGATGTAGCAGTCTGCTTCTGTAAGGATTGCTGCCTTAGAAACTCTATGGGACAGTTCCATTCTGTCCTCTAGGGCTGATATGGAATCGTGCTGTGGAGCTTTAGGTTAATTCACTGGACTGCAAGTTCAGTTTGAACTGCAGGGTCAGCAGTTCAAACTTACTGCTGCTCCTTGGAAACCTTATATAGGGTCGCTATGGGTTGGAACCAACTCAATGGCACTTACCAACACAACAACAGCAGAGTTGCTATGAATCAGAATCAACATAATGGCAATGGACTTGATTAGTTTTGTTATGATTGCTTTTAATACTCTTGGCAGCTTGATTGCTGTTGCTGTAGTATGTCCTAGAGTTGGCTCTGAGTCATTGGTAACCCTGTAGAGGGTTTCTGAGGCTGTGAAACTTTAAGGGAGCAGAAAAACGCATCTTTCTACTGCT
>NW_006408585.1:1564998-1567560 GCF_000296735.1 Chrysochloris asiatica
GGTAGACACATGTCAACATGGGTGACAGGGCAGACAATATACAACAAGAAGGAGGAGAGATGAAGGTAGTGAGAGACACAGGGAAAGGTAATATTGAAGTGAATCGAAGTAAATACTGTTAACTGTTGGTACATGGAAGAGATTGCAATCATTTAATGAAACAAAGCTAGGATTTGTTGAATGTAAAACTGATAATGTGCTCTGGAAATCTTCACTCAATTTCCAACAACAAGTAAAATAAAATATATTAGAGATGAAAACAAAACTATTGAGGCTTAGAGGTGGGAGGGGAGGGATAGGTTACAAATTACTGAAAGAAAGAATAGTAATCCGATTAACATGAACTTCTCTTCAATAGGCTTTTCAATAGCAATTATATAATTCAGAAAACAGAAAATGAAAACAAAAAAGGAGTGTCAAGAAAAATGAAGCCCAGTGGAAGTTTCAGCAAGATGACAGACTAGGCAGACACGATACAGAGACAGTTTACAACAAAGATGTAGGAAACCTAATGAAACAGACCCAGAGGACTCTCCTGGAACCCTGAACTTCAGAGGAAAGGTTAAAGAAGAGGATTCTATACCTACTTGGAGAGTCAATGAAAGAAGGAAACTGGTAAACAGACTGCCAGCCATACGTGGTGTGGCCATCTTGAGCTTTTGCAAGAAGCTTTGAAGAGACAAACAGAAGGTGGCCAATAGCACAAATTCACATAGATGATAGAAAATTCCACCCACTAGACAAAAGCTAATACCAGCCCCTATTCATCTAATCAACAATAAACATCAGCCAACACCAGCCAAACCCACCCTAAATTGAACTGGTGAATGGAAAATGGCACACCTGTTTCCATTCTCTAATCACAGCCACCAAGAGACAGTTGGGCAAGCCTAAGAACACACCAATATGTAATCATCAATTAAATACTAATACAATGACACCACAGAGAAATCAGACAATTATAGCTTACACAAAGAAACAAGGGAGTGTGACTCAAACAAATGACCAAGATGCAGAGCCAGAAAATGCTTTTGAGGAAGAAAAGGTAATGGTATGACCTGAGAAAGAATTTTTTTAAATGCTATTTAGATACCCTCAACAGATTGACAGAAAGAACAAGGAAAGCAAGGGAAAAAAGAAAAAACTTCAAAAAGAATTTATGAAAACACTACAAGAAAAATCACGCATATTTTGAACCAATACAAAATCTACAAATAGAAAACCAGAAGGTTAATACTAAGATATCAAAATGAACAATGCAATGAAAGGGCAAAGTAGCAAATTTGAATCAACAGAAGCCTTAATTAGTTATCTTGAAGATACATTTCTTATTACCAGTAAACTAGAAGGATCCGAAACAAGAATGAAAACATCAGAAGAAAACCTGAGCTTTATGTGGGACACCATGAAGAGGAATAATTTATGGGTGATCGGGATTTCAGAACAGGAAGAAACAATAAAAATAAGAGACCATAAAAAGCACAGAAAAAAAATAATCAGAATTGCTGGAAGAAAACTTCACTAACATCATGAAAGATGGGAAGATAATCATTCAAGAAACTGCACAAACCCCCAACAAGATAGACCTCAAAAGTAAATCACCAACACATATCATAATCAAGCTTTCCAAAATCATAGACAAGGAAAGAATCCTGAGAACAGCTTGGGAAAAATACAAAGTTACCTACCTAGAAAGGAGAATCAAGAAGACAATTCTGACTTCTCAGCAAAAACCATGCAGGCAAGAAGGTAGTGGAAAGACACATACAAATACTTGCCAAAAATGTTATACCTAGCAAAACTCTCCCTCAAATATGATGGCAAAATTAGTACATTTTCAGAGAAACAGAAATGAATGCAATTTTTAATAAGCAGATGAATTTTACAACAATTACTAATGGGTCTTCTTTGGACTGAGAAACAACAACAGATAGCAACCTGAGATTAACATACATGGTAACAACACCCAAAATTCAATCCAGACATAGAAGTATTTAAAGTAAAACAGACCTACAAAATTGAAAATAGTGAACTAGAGATATTATTTTATAATGAATCAACTACAAAGCAAAAAGACGGAATAGTGAAGACACAGAACTTCCAAATGGCAAGGAATTCAAGTAGATTTTGAGATAAATCTACTTGAATTCCTGTTTTAAACCGGGAAAACAATTTAACAGGGAAACCACAGCAAAAACTGATACACATTTATATCAAAGTAAAAAAACGCAAAATCAGAAAAATCTAGTAAGTATTAAAACAACAACAGTGAAGAAAACGAAAAGGAAACCCACAAACAAAATGACCTCAGTATAGAAATTTATCCGTACCACACACAAAAAAACATGCAGCAAAATGAAAGCAATCAATTGATGTTGTTGTTAGGTGCCATCGCGGTACCAACTCATAGCGACCCTATGCACAACAGAACGGAACACTGCCTCATCCTGGGCCAACTTCACAATTGTTGCTATGCTTGAGCCCACTGAGGCTGTCACTTTGCCAATCCATTTTGCTGGGGTTTTTTCTCTTTTTCTGTGACTCTCCACCTTATCAAATATG
>NW_006408585.1:1598784-1600315 GCF_000296735.1 Chrysochloris asiatica
ATATATCTTGATTGCATGTTTGATCAATTTGAGATTGAAGAAGTTGGTAGAATTCTTCTATTTCATCCTCACTGGCTTTAGTGGTTGATGTGTAAATTTGAATAATAGTGGTATTAACTGGTCTTCCCTGTAGGCACATGGATATTATACTATAACAGACAGCGTTGTACTTCATGACTGATCTGGATATGTTCTTTTTGACAATGAATGCAACACCATTCCTCTTCAATTTGTCATTTCTGTCATAGTAAACCATGTGATCATCAAATTCAAAATGGCCAATACCAGTCCATTTCAGCTCACTAATGCCTACTATATCGATGTTTATGTGTTCCATTTCATTTTGACCACTTCCAATTTTCCCAGATTCAGACTTCATACATTCCATGTTCTGATTTTCAATGGATGCTTACAGCTCTTTCTCTTAATTTTGAGTTGTGCCCTAACAGCAAATGAAGGTTCCGCAGGCTTTTCTCCCATGGGCATTAGTCCACTCATATCATCACAGTCAGCTCTGCTTTGAGGAGGCAGCTCTTCCCCAGTTGCATTTTGAGTTCCTTCCTAACTGAGGGGCTCATTTTCTGGCACTACATCTGACAGTGTTTCTCTGCTATTCACAAAGTTTTTAGTGACTAAATATTCAGAAATAGTTCATCCCTCCTTCTTCCCAGTCTGTCTTCGTCTGAAAGCTCATCTGAAACCTGTTCACCATGGGTGACCCTGCTGGTGTTTAAAATACCTGTGGCATAGCTTTCAGAATCACAGCAACTCACAAGCCACCACAGTATGACAAACTAACTGACAGTCAAGTGGTGGAACTTGAAGAGTAGATAAACTCAAATCTCAAAAAGAATGAATAAAAGTCTAGAACCAAAGTCATAAAATTTGGATTTCACTGGACTGCTAGCCACAAGGTTATTGGTCAAACCCACCAGCCACACCTTGGGAGAAAGATGAGGCTGTCTGCTCTCATAAAGATTTACAGTCTCAAAAACCCTATATAGGGTGACTTTAAGTCAGAATGAACTCAGTGGCAGTGAATTTGTGTTTGGAATTATGTACATGTTATCAGGGGGACTAGTCCCTGGAGAAGGTCATTATACTTAGTATAATAGTAGTAGTTAGTAGTTGTTAGGTTGAATTGGCTTGAATTGGCTCCAGCTACCCCATTACAAAACACTGCAGAGTCCAGTGCCATCATCCCATCATTGTTGTTTGAGCCCATTGTTGTGGTCATTGAGTTGAGGGTCTTCTTTTATGCTCAGTGTCTACTTTACCAAGCAAGATGTCCTTTTCTAGGGACTGATCCCTCCTGATAACATACATGACACAAAATCTCACCATCCTCACTTTTTAAAAAATGTTTTATTGTGAATTATGTGATAGTTTACATGGGAGAACATTAGTTTTACATTCATCCTATCGTATATAGTTTCATTGCCATGGTTACAATCCGCTCCATGCATCATCCACCAACCAAAGGGTATACACTGCAAGCCTGTCCCCCACTCACCCCCGGTTGTCAGCACAC
>NW_006408585.1:1601040-1608201 GCF_000296735.1 Chrysochloris asiatica
CAACCAGGTTTCCACCTGGGTTCACAGGAGTCTATTGAACATTGTAGGGCTTAGCTTGCAGCTTCATTGCTGTTTTTCCCTTACTTCCCCTTATCGGTGATGAACGTGGTCACCAATCAGAGTGTGTATTCCCATTGAGCCTTAGTCTTGGAAGGGGGTTTACTCTGAGGGACCATCCTCACTTTAAAGGAGCGTTCTGGCTCTATACTTCTTCTAAGACAGATTTGTTTGTTCTTCTGGAAGTCCATGGTGCTTTAAACATTTTCTCCAGAAACTTAATTCAAATGCATCTACTCTTCTACAGTCATCCTTATTTATTGCCCAACTTTTAAACGCATATGAGGTGATTGAAAATACCATGATTTAGGGTCAAGCACACTTTAGTCCTGAAAGTGACACCTTTTGCAACAGATGTGTCCAATACAATTCATCTTTGGTTACTTGACTGCTGCTTCCCCAAGTATTGATTGTGGATGCAAGTAAAATGAAGTCTTTGACAACGTTAATATTTTCTCCGTTTACCATGATGCATTTATTTGTCCAGTTTTAGGGATTTTTTTTCTTTATGTTGAGTTGTAATCCATATTAAAAGTTGTATTCTTTGATCTTCATCAGTAAGTTAAGTTCTCTTCAATTTTAGCAAGCAAAGTTATGTTATCTGCATACTGCAAGTTGTTAATGAAACTTCCTCCAATCTTAATGTTGTATTCTTCTTCATATTGTCTACCTGTTCTAATTAGTTGATCAGCATATAGATTGAAAAGTATGGTGAATGAATACAACCCTAACACACACTTTTTCTGATTGTAAACCACGCAGTATCCCCTTGTTCTGTTTGAATGACTGCCTCTTGGTGGTTGGCAGCTCAGCTCTTAATCCACTGCACTACCAGGGTTCCTAAGAGGTCCCACATAAGCACAATTAAGTGTAATGGGATTCTCATTCTTTGCAATGTTATCTATAGTTTGTTATGATTCCCACAGTCTTTGCATAATCAATAAAACAGTAAATATCTTTCTGGTATTCTCTGTCTTCAGACAAAATATATCTGATGTCAACAATGATGTCCATTGTTCTATGTCCTCTTCTGAAACCAGTTTGAATTTCTGGCAGCTCCCTGTTGATGTGTTGCTGCAATTGTTTATGAATTTTCTTCAGCAAAAATTTATTTGTGTGTGATATTGTATAATTTCTGCATTCTGTTGGGTCACCTTTCTTAGGAACTGTCACAAATATGAGTCTCTTTCATTGGATTGGTCAAGAAGTTGTCTTCCAAATTTCATGATATAGAATAGAGAGTATTTCTAGCATTGTGTCAGTTGGTTGAAGCATCTCAATTGGTTTTCTGTTGATGCCTTAACACAAAGTGTAGCTTGAACTTCTTTCAATACTTCTGGTGTCTGAAATGGTTGAATGTCGACTTATACTTTCTGGTATGTTGTTGTTCAGTGCCATCGAATCAGTTCCAACTCATAGCAACCCTTATAGGGTTTCTGAGGAACTGTTGGTGAGTTTGAACCACTGGTCTTTCAGTTCAAACCAACCTTGAAGTCAAGTGCTTGTCCTACAGTGTCACACCAGGACTCCTCTTAACCTTTATGCTATTAAGTACTGTCGAGTGGGTTCCGACTCATAGCAACCCTCTATAGGGTTTTCAAGAAGCAGCTGGTTTGTGAACTGCTGACCTTGTGGTTTGTAGTCCAGTGCCACACCAGGAGTCTTTTTGGTATAGTGACTGTGTAATCCTTCCACCATCTTTGGATACTTCCTGTATCATTCAGGATTGTGCCCATGTCCAATTGGTTCTGACTCATAGCAACCCTGTACACAACAGAACAAAACATTGCCTGGTCCTGTGCCTTCCACACAATTATTGTTATGTTTGAGCTCATTGCTGCTGCCATGGTGTCAATACATTTTGGAGGGAGTCTTCCTCTTTTTCACAGATATCGCACTTTACCAAACATGATGGCCTTCTCCAGGAACTGGCCCTTCCTTATAAAATGTCTGAAGTAGAAGAGAGAAAGTGATGTCATTCCAACTTCTAAGAAGTCTTCTGACTGCATTTCTTCCAACACAGATTTGTTTGGTCTTCTGGTAGTCCGTGGTACTTTCAACATCCTTATCCAATACCATAACTCAAATGCATCGATTCTTCTATGGTCTTCATTGCCCAAATTTCACACGCACATGGCTTAGGTCAGGCGCACCTTAATCCTCAAACTAATCCTCAAATTTAGTTACATCTAAATCCTTTTTGCTTTTGAGCACTTAAAAAAAATCCTCTTTGCTTTTGCAGCAGATTGGTGTATGTCGTTTGATTTCTTGACTGCTGCTTCCCTAAGTGTTCATTGTGGATCAAGCAAATTGAAATCTTTAACAACTTCAACTTTAGCTCCATTTTTCATGATGTTATTTAGTGGTCCAGTTGTGAAGATTTTTGTTTTCTTTATATTGAAGTGCAATTCATACAGAAGGCTTTGATCTCTTCATCGGTAAGTATTTTAAATCCTCTTCACTTTCAGCAAGCAAGGTTGTTAATCAGTTTCATTAACATATCATATTCACAGGTTGTTAATGAGTCTTCCTCCAATCCTGATGCCACGTACTTCTCCATCTTCTTGGATTATTTGCTTAGCATACAGATTGAATAAGTGTGAAAGAATACAACCCTGGTGCACACCTTTCCTAATTTTAAACCATTCAGTTTAAAATTGTTCTGTTTGAACACTACCTCCAAATATTTTCTATTCCTATTGCTTATTTGAGAATTCTGGTGAGGCACTGTAGGATAAGCACTAGATTACTAACCACAATGTTGCTAGTTCCAATCTACCAACTGCTTCTCAGAAACCCTGTACAGGGTTGTTTTGAGTTAGAACTGACTTGATGATACTTAACAACAGCAAGATTGTTTATTTATTTATAAATTATATATTATGTACAGTAGCTCTTATTTCACATCTATATTTCTACTTCTATGTTAGATAAGAGAGAGAGATGCTAAAGAAAGATTCTTGTTGTCGTTGAATGCCATCGAATCAGTTCTGACCCATAACGACCCTGTATAGGGTTTCTGAGGAGCATCTGGTGAGCTTGAACCATCAACCTTACAGTTTTAAGGGCTTTGCAGTCTGGCGCATTAGCCCAGAGCTCCACACCAGGACTCCAAAGAAAGATTCCTTAGGGCCCATTAAATTTAAAGGTATTTACTAAATAAGCTTCTTCCCAGGTGACTTAATGGCAAAATGAGTGTAATCATGGACTACATTTACCAGTGCCCTCAAGCTGTTTGTTAGAATTTCGCAATAAGAAAGAAAGTTAGGCTTTCTGTGTGAGCAACACAAACAAGGATATTTCAGGAACTAGTTTGGAGTACAAGGTGAGGAAACACTGAAACTATAAAAGAAGGTGAGCCAACAAGGTTAGTAAAAGAAATAAAAGTAGCTATCCAAAACAAAGAGTTGCTATTAACAGCAGCCACCAGAAAAACCTCAAATAAGCAGCTTAAAGTACAAAAAAAATTAGAGGTTGAAGTGTTCCTTGAAACATGAAACAACTATTTCCACAACTCTAATCTGTCTTTAAGCCTGTATTCCTTTCTTTAGTCATTTGTCCTAAATTACTGAAAACAAATACTTGACAAGAGACAGCTGTAGTGAATTAATCCTTTAAGATTTTGCTTAGATAAACTGCATGAGGCTAGCAAGTTTAGCAGCATTTGGTGGATACATCTTTTAATAGGTTTGCTGTTCAGTCAATATTTAATTTGTTGTTTTTAATGTGCAATAATTATGACATAGTCTTATTCCAGTTAATGTTAGGAGCAAGCATATACATATATATTTTTCAAGGATGTTTTTAAAAAATCCACATATGACTCAATTTTTAGTTGTGTCTCATTCAGTTAATTTCCGATGTCTGGATATACTAACAATATCCAAAACTTTCTAATTTATAGTGAACAGAAGTGAAGTACTGGTTATAAATTCCTTGAAAGTAAGACTTTCACCAGAATATGATTGTATGATGTAAATAATAAAAGGGGTAAAAGTAGGTCTTCACTTGCCAGATTGTTTCATTAGGGCATCAGGAATGTTTTCCTAAAACTCAATACGATAAGGACATTTCAGCAAAGCAAAACATTTTAACTGCGTATCTTTAAATTTTCTGACAAGAAAAGTATAAACATTGTACAATACAGCCTTGAAGCAGTGTTTGTCAACTTGAAAGTGCTTATCTAACTCCATACAGAATGCTTACCCTAGATGCACCACACCCTTGCACAACACCAATTAAAAACATTATTCATTCTCCCACATAGCAACAGAATAGTTTTCGGTTTGTGTTCTCTTTACTTTTACTATGCCCCTTCTTTACCTTTTTCTCTTTTTCATAAAAAAAATCTCTTAAGAGACACTGTTGTTATTGTTATGTGCCGTGGAGTCGGTTCCGACTCACAGCGACCCTGAACAGGGTTTCCGAGGCTGTAAATCTTTACGGGAGCAGAAAGCCTCATCTTTCTCCCGTGGAACAGCTGGTAGTTTCGAACTGCTGACCTTGCGGTTCACAGCCCAATTCGTAACCACTACACTACCAGAGTTCCATTATAAGAGACACTAAAGAACAATAATAAAGGACTTCAACCTAGGATTCTCCTGGCCTATGCATTTCTAAAAAAAAATTTTTAATGGTTCTATTTATTAATACATATATCACAAATGTCCACAATATCAATGCATTCTTGTTGGCATGCTAGACAGAGGCATTACTTTTTAAGTTCTTTAAAAAATTTTTTGACTTTTGTTTCCCCCTCACACTCGTATTTAACTTGATTTGACGAGGCCCTCCATGTCTGTAATGTTAATGCAGGAAAAGTACGGAAAGAAGAAATGAAATAATGCAATAGCATTTACTGAGGAAATATTATTGCCTTCACAAGAAGCAACAGCATAGCTCTTTAATAGGATTATACGGGTTTCAACTGAGCGCCAAAGGGGCGCTGAACTGTCTATACCTAGCCAGACATGTGACAGTAATGAGTAAGGAGGCCGCCTAAAGCTCACCAACAATACCCTTCAATGTCTGACACCCACTTTCGTCTCCTCATGGGCAACAACAAATACATTTCTTTCCATGACCTGGGCAATTTGAAGAAGGTAGGAAAGAGCCTTAGTAAAGGGAAAAACCAAACGAAATGAGATTAAGTCAAAAGAACAGATATTTATCCTCTGCTTATCTACATAAAGGTATGTGGCGTTTATTGATCACGGTGAAGGGAAAACAGGAGCCTCCCACACTACATGCAGGGCCCAGTAGGGCCAGTGATGGCATAATAAGCAGTCACCTATGATCAGCTGCAGTTGGGCCAAGTACAGATGGAGGAGGAGGTGGTACGCACAGAGCCTTGGGGGTTGAAGGTGGGACCTCTAAGGACTAGCTGCAGGGGGACCTGGCTCTACTCTGGCATAACAGGGCTTTACAAATTGGAACACTACACATGATTCAGATGGAGCAGAGATTGTGTGGGAGTTGGTTCCACACTGGGGGTAAGGTGGGGGTAGGTGTAGGAGGGTACGGGTGCAAGGGTGTTATGTACTGTGCTCTAAAATTCTTTGGAAGTCTTTCAAAGGTTCCTGTAGTTCTTTTATAAACAGGTCCCTGATTTGGTTGTTCTTGAAAGACTTCTCCTTACACCATCTCATACTGGTTGGCTGTGATAAACCGGGACAGACAGCAGGCCAGCAGCATGCCAATCAACTGGGAGAATGCAATTCCAAAAGCCACTCCAGCGATGATTCCCATATTAGTCTCCATAAAACTGGTCACCAGACCCTAACAACCCTTCTGGTTAAATTTGGTGGCAGTCACAGTCAGATTGTGTAGATCCTGGGGCTTACAGTCGGTTTCGTTCATGCCGCAATTGGGGGGGTGGGATGCCATGCTCCAGGAAGTAGGGGCTGGTGCTCCAGTTGGTGTAGTTCTAAACGCCACAGCAACTGAAGCTGCGCTGTACTTGGTCCACAGCCCGGCTTCGTTCGTCGTTCCCGTTGTAATTCTGCATGGCATCTGTGTAAATCCTCAGGAAGGTATCGTTGATCTCATAACGAAACACAAACCCTGAAATGCCAGCTACGAGCTCAGCCAGGAACACCAGCGACAAAAACATGGCATACAGCTTCAGCATCCATGGGCTGCCGCGGCAAGTAGCAAAGCATCCAAACAGGCCAAAGATGACGATAGTGATGCCGGTTCCGATGAGCACATAGGGAGCGTTGGTGGAGTTCTCGACAATAAGGGAGATATAGGTGCCCAGAGTTAAGTTTACCCCAGACTCCAACAGCCAACAGTATCACTCCAGTGATACAGAAGACGAAGGAGTAGATGATGTGGAGGGTTTTGAGACAGGTTATCACAGGTTTGGTCTCCATTCTCCTCAATGCCATACCACAGAGGCAGTCGGTGGCGGTGGCAGTGGGCGGCGGCGGCAGCGGGCGGTGGGCCTCTAAAATTTTATAACCATAGTTGTCCTTGTGTTTTATCGACAGATTGTCTCATTTTGGATTATGTACTTCATAACTGCCAATTCTAAATATTAACTCTAAACAAAACTGAGAATTTCATTTATTCTCCAACCATATTTTTTCTCAATGTTTTAAGATATTTCAGAATCTCTCTTTGTCCAAATAGTTTCTTTCAGTGATCCGAAGGTAGAAAGTAGAATGTGAGAAAATAGAAAACTTTCAAATTACAATGAATATTTGGATGGGGAAAAATAAAGCAAAACACAAAACCCACCAGTAATGTTAGCCTGAGGAGCTCTGGTACCATAGAGGTTACAAGTTGGGCTGCGAACCTCAAGATCAGTAGTTTGAAACTACCAGTGGTTCTGCAGGAGAAAGATGAGAATTTCTGTTCCCATAAAGACTTACAGTGTCAGAAACCCTGTACTGGGTTGCTATGAGTCGGAACCGACGCCACAGCACAAAACAACAACAACAACTAAGATTTACATCCTCAGAAACCCTCTGCAGGGTCGTTATGAGTTGGAACTGACTCCATGGCACACTACCACCACCAACACTAATTGTAGCCTATTTTACAGGGAAGAGGCTCAACAAGAATAACTAGAACTTATTAAATGATTTTTTTTTTTTTTTT
>NW_006408585.1:1610671-1611950 GCF_000296735.1 Chrysochloris asiatica
AAAGCTCAAAATGGATGTCAGAAGAGACACTGAAACTTGCTCTCCAGCGTAGAGATGCTAAAGCAAATGGAAGAAATGAGCAGGAACAAGAGCTGAACAGGAAATTTCAAAAGTCAGCTAGAGAAGATAAAGTCAAATATTACAAAGCTCTCTTAGTACTGCCAATAAATCCCCACTGCACTCTGCCTGAAGTAAGCCTCAGTCCAAAGGCTATCAACTCTAGAAACATCTAATTCCTCCAATTAAGTGCCTAGAGGCAACCCACTCTACAAGCAAGCTTCCTGCCCTATGCCACTCAGCTTCCCTTCCTCGTTAGGCTGGGAAATCCACCATTCTCTCTTGTTCTCTTGGTGCTGCTGCAGCTACTCCTCTGCCACTTCTTTGGTACTGCTCTGAGGTCACCGCTCTTTCTCATGGATTGAGGAGCTTCAGCGTGCAACGATGTCAGAGCCCAAAGGATATGCTCCGATCCTGACTCTTTTTCATTGATGGTAGGGAGATCCTCCATCCCTGCTTCTGAAATGGTGCCTTTTATACCCAGAGGAACTACCAATTGACCACATTAGAGTTCCAGTTAGTACAATCAGAATGAATCCTGTTAACGATCACTCACAACTGAATTATATAATCCTATTAGCATCTTCTCCCCACTTTATCTTTTTTTTAAAGATTTCATTGTGAATTGAGTGATAGTTTACATGGGATAACATCAGTTTTACACTCATCCTATCCTATTTTGTTTTATTGCAATGACTACAATCTCCTCCATGCAGCATCATTCAACAATATTTGCTTCTAGTCCCTCTGCTTTTTGCTTTCGTTTTGGTATGTACACAAAAACACTCAGGAATATATAATAATATTAAATAACTTTTTATATGCTAAACTTTGTATTAAACTTTTTACACAACTATCCCATTTATCCTTCACAAAATCCCTAATTGGTAAGTAATATTATTTATTCTGAATTCACACAGCTAGCAAATATCAAAGCTAGGAATAGAAGCTATTTGTCTATAGAGTTTTGCTCAGAAGCACCATACACATCACCTTTAACACACCGGGTACTCGAGTTGGATACTTAATTCTGTAAACTTAATGAAATGACTCTGAGTGACATGGAAAGTGGAGACTTGTTGCGGACCGTGTAAGACTGGTCAGAGGTTCGAGGCCCTCTAGGACCGAGTGTAACAAATGAGGCCACTGGCAGTTAATGGCAAATTGCTTTCATTTTAATATTCAGTTATATATATTAAATTAATACACGGAGCCTTTGAGA
>NW_006408585.1:1612580-1614332 GCF_000296735.1 Chrysochloris asiatica
CTTCTGTTTGTCTGTGTATTCTTTCGCTATCCCTATCGCCGCTGGATCTCCCCTCCTCATGAACCAAACACTCGTGAACAACACAACTATGTTGAGGGCAGACCCCGACAGAGACTAAGAGTTTAAAGTTTACAAATAAAAAATGGAAACTGGGAAGAAAACTGGGGTGGTAATGGACAAAATGATTCTCTAAATGGGTTATAAAATCTAGTCAGAAATTCATACTATTTGCCTATTAGTCTCTGAGCAAGCAATAAAGTCATTCATTAAGAAAATGTGATTCATTTTTGCATAAATCATAAAACTACTCATTGGGCATTGCAAGACTAGATTTCTTGAGAAAATTATGTTAATAGCTAATTGTTGAACTATAATATTGTTGAGTACTTAATAGAGCTGTATGCAGAAATTATTCATATATAATAATGAGAAGAATTTCTTGGAGATGATTCCAAAGTTTAAGAATTTGCATACAAGTGTATATTGAAGATCTGAAATTATTTTTATGAGAAACAAATGCAATATGTTGGACATGAAAAGCCATTTTAGTACTGGAACTTGACCATGCTAATTATTAACTACTTTTCTGCCCAGTAGACTTTTCTCCCCTATTTTCTTGTGGAGACTTCATTTCTTGTGGTTCATGTGGACATGATCCCATATTCCCTCTCCACCATGCATACAATTTGACACATACCACCACCGCCATAAACCAAAAACCCAACGAAAACAAAAATTAATTAATTTAGACACAGAGAGGGAGAGGGGATGTGTGCTGATGACCAGGGAGCAAGCTTGT
This sequence comes from Chrysochloris asiatica, assembly GCF_000296735.1. Taxonomy (NCBI): domain Eukaryota; kingdom Metazoa; phylum Chordata; class Mammalia; order Afrosoricida; family Chrysochloridae; genus Chrysochloris; species Chrysochloris asiatica. The sequence goes on from NW_006408585.1 coordinate 1,613,380, forward strand.
AGTACATACCCTTTGGTTGGTTGATGATGCATGGAGGGGATTGTAACCATGGCAATGAAATAATATACAATAGGATGAATGTAAAGCTAATGTTCTCCCATGTAAACTACCACATAATTCACAATAAAACATTTAAAAAAATAAATAATAAAAGCAAAAACAAAACAAAAAACGAATTAATCTGTTGTCATTAGTTGATTCCAACTAATGGTAACCCAAGCATTACCCCAAGTAGAACTGCTCTATAGGGTTTTCTTGGCTGTAATCTTTGCAGAAGCAGATCACTGGGTCTTTCTTCCATGGTGCTAATGGTGGGTTTGAACCACCAATCTTTAGGTTGATTGTTGAGTGCAAACCCATTTTACTACCTTGACATCACTATAGGAGTAAACCAATGGTTGAGACAAAATTGGAGTGTTCCACATCTGTGCCAACAGAGATTGGTTCAAGTTGGGACCACGTAAGGGCAATCCTAGTCCTTTGGAGGATGCTTGCTTGATATGTAAATGCAAGAAGAAACAACAACACAACTTTTCTTTGGTGCTGGGTTACTAGCAGCACAGAAAGTCTAAGCCTGGCTCTGCAGCTGTCCATCTTTGCCCCCACATGGAGTAAGCCTGTAAGCAAATAAAGCCAAAAATAGATAGAATAAAGAGCTGGGAGTGGAAGGAAATAGCATTCTGAAAATAACATTTGAGGCTCTAAATCAAGCTGAAAATGAAGCCATCAGCAGTCTTGCATTTCCAATTTACATAACTCATTGTTGCTGTTGTTATTTGCCGTGGAGTCGGTACCGACTCATAGTGACCCTGTACAGGGTTTCCGAAGCTGTATATCTTTATGGGAGCAGAAAGCCTCATCTTTCTCCCACGGAACAGCTGGTAGTTTCGAATTGCTGACCGTGAGATTAGCAGCCCGATTTGTAACCACTAGGTGACCAGAACCCAGCTTCT
>NW_006408585.1:1615502-1616574 GCF_000296735.1 Chrysochloris asiatica
GACAACAACAATAGGTGACCAGAGCTCCCATAGAAGCTAAGTTTTTGTGTTTAAATGAATTTGAGTTAGATTTATGCCACTTGTAAATGAAAGAGAACCTTGAACATAGGAATATTGTAAATATGCAATAGTCCTTGACTTATGATATTGTTCCATTATACAACTCAGTCTTAAGTCAGTTCTGACATAAGTTAAATACCTCATTTAAAAGTTTTGTTTTTTCATTATTATTGCTTTTTGTCAGTGTCTTTATAAATGTGACCTTCATTTGTTTTTATTATTGTTGCTGTTGTGTGCCACTGAGTTGGTACAGACTCACAGAGACCCTCTGCACAACAGAACAAAACGCTGCCAAGCCCTGTGTCATCCTCACAATTGGTTTTATATTTGAACCCATTTTTGCAGCCACATGTCAGTCCATCTCATTCAGGGTCTTTCTCTTTTTCACTGACCACCCCCTCCTCCCCCCCAATTCACCAAGCATGATGTCTTTCTTCAGGGTTTGATTCCTCAATTTTGAGTCTGTTCTGTTTGAATGACTAACTTTTGGTCATTTTATTGTATTCATGAGGAACTTGTAAACAGATCAAAAGGCAATTGTTCCAATAAAACAAGAAGATACTGAATGGTTTAGTATCAGGAAAGGTATGCGTCAGAGCCAAAATAGGACCTTGAGTATATCCCAGGTGTATGTAGAGACCATCTAAAAATCTAAAAAGAACAGATTTAATGTATTAGACATTAATGACAGCAACAAGATAAATTGGAAGATGACATCAAGAACATCATACTGGAAGAAAAGCCAAAGGTAATTAAAAAGATGGAAAAGAAAAGAGCATAGTGGATATCAGAAGGGACTCTGAAACTTGCTCTTGAGCATAGAAAAGATTAAGCAACTGCATGAACTGAAGAAGTAAAAGAACTGAACAGAAAATTTCAAAGGGCTGCTTAAGTAGGTAAAGCCAAGTTTTATAATAAAATGTGCAATGGCCTGGATTTAGAAAACCAAAAGGGAAGAATATGCTCAACATTTCTCAAGCTGAAAGATTTGAAGACAAAATTCAGGTCTCAA
>NW_006408585.1:1618025-1619415 GCF_000296735.1 Chrysochloris asiatica
GCCTCAGAAATCCTGTACAGAGTTGTTAAGAGTCGGAGGTGACTTGATGACACTTAACAATGACAACAACTGTTGAAGAACACTTGTATTTCCCATTTTTTCTGATCACAAACAATACTTCTGTGGCTATTTTCTATGTTTTCTTGAGGTATACGTGTAAGAGATTCCATAATATGTATCTATGGGTGGAAATTGTGGAATGTTGCATATGCTTTGTGTTCTTTCTTCCATAAAATGTCTAATTATTTCCCAAAGTTATTGGACCAACTTATAGTACTGCCAGTAATGAATGAAAGTTTCAGTTGTACCACATCCTTGCCAACACTTGGCATTAACCAACTTTAAGTTCATGACAATTTAATTGTTATAAAATGGTATTTCTGTTTGGTTTAAGTTTTCATTTCTCTAATTACTAATGCTGCTCCACGGGAGAAAGATGAGGCGATCTGCTCCCGTAAAGATTTACAGCCTCGGAAACCCTGTTCAGGGTCGCTATGGGTCGAAACCAACTCGATGGCACTTAACAACAACAACAACAATTACTAATGAGATTGAGCATCTCTTTATAAGTAATTATGAACCATTTAGTTTCTTCTTCAGTGAAATAGTATTTTTTTCTATTCGTTTGTCTTATTTTCACTAATTTATTGTTTTTGTTAAGTGCCATCAAGTTGGTTCTGACCTTGAAACCCTGTATAGGGTTCCAAGCAGTGGCTGGTGTACTTAAACGTAGACCTTGAAGCTCAAACCGACTTTGCAATCCAGCACAGTAACCATAGCACCTAGTTTGTTGGAGTCCTATATCTATTCTGGATACGAAGTTTTTTGGGGTTTTGTGTATGGTGAACATCTTTTCAATTCATCACACTTTTTTGGTATCTTTTAAAATATGTTTTATTGTATTTTTCAGGGAAGTATATATAACACAACAGGCTTCCATTTAACAACTTGCACATATAATGTTCAGTGACACTAGTTACATTCCTTGCATTTTGTCTATATTTCTCATTATTTCTGTTTTAATTTCTATTAATAATAAATTGAAGAATTCTACCAACGTCTTCAGCCTGAAATTGATCAAACATGCAATCAAGATGCATTGATAATTTCTAGTGATTGGAATGCAAAATCTGGAAACAAAGAGGAAGGATCAGTAGTTGGAAAATAAAGACTTGGTGATAGAAATGACACTGGAGATCACATGATAGAATTTTGCAAGGCCACTAGCTAATTCAATGCAAATACCATTTTTCAACAACATAAATGGTGACTATGTTGTGGCCTGTACCTGATTGACTACATTTGTGGGAAGAAATGATGGAGAAATGCATTATCATTAGCCAAAACAAGGCCAACGGCCAAATGTGGAACAGACCACCATTTGCTCAGA
>NW_006408585.1:1623970-1625788 GCF_000296735.1 Chrysochloris asiatica
CATCCCACAACACTCTTGGTCTTTGGCTTTTAGTGTTCAATGCATCAAATCTGTTCCTCAGATGATCTGTAAATTCAGGTGGGATATCTTTAAGGTCATATTTTGGCTCTCAGAACTTGTTTTAATTTTCTTCAGCTTCAGTCTGAACTTGCATATGAGCAATTGATGATCTGTTCCACAGTCTGCCCCTGGTCTTGCTTTGACTGATTTTATAGAGTTTTTCCACCATCTCTTTCCACAGATGTAGTCAATTTGATTTCTTTGTGTTCCATATGTATAATAATATTTTATGTTGTTTTAAAAAAGGTACTTATAATTAAAAAGTCATTGGTCTTACAAAATTCTATCATGAGATGTCCAGCATCATTTCTATCACCAAGGCCATATTTTCTAGCTCCTGATCCTTTCTCTTTAGTTCCAACATTTGCATTCCAATTACCAGTAATGATCAATATATCTTGATTGCTTGTTTGATCAACTTCAGACTAAAGAAGTTGGTAGAATTCTTCAATTTCATCATCATGGCTTTGGTGGTTGGTGCGTAAATTTGAATAATAGAGGTATTAACTGGTCTTCCTTGTAGGGGTATGGATATTACCTACCACAGACAGCATTTTACTTGATGACTGAACTTGACATGTTCTTTTTGATGATGAATGCAATGTCATTCCTCTTCCATTTGTCATTCCTGGAATAATAAACCATGTGATTATCAGATTTAAAATAGCCAATACCAGTTCATTTCAGCTCAGTAATGCCTAGGACATCAATGTTGATGCATTCCATTTCATTATTGACAACTTCCTAGATTCATACTTCATAATTCCATATTCCAATTATTAATGGCTATTTACAGCTGTTTCTCCTCATTTTGAGTTGTACCCCACCAGCAAATGAAGGTCCCGTGGGTTTTACTCCATTTACATCATCACGGTCAATTCTACATTGAGGAGGCACCTCTTTCCCAGTCATATTTGGAGTGCCTTCCAACACCAGGGTCTCATCTTTTGGCACTATATCTGACAATATTCTGGTGCTCTTCATCATATTTCAGTATTTTGGTGCTGACATTTTTCCACTGCTATTCATAAGGGTTTTGGTCACTAAATACTTAGAAGTAGTCCGTCTCTCCCTCTTCCTAGTCTGTCTTCTTCTGGAAGTTCAGCTGAAACCTGTCCACTATGGTTGACCCTGCTGGCATTTAAAATATCTGTGGCATAGCTTCCAGAATCATAACAACACCCAAGCCACCACAGTATGACAAACTGACAGAGGAGTGTTGATCTTAATGATAAGCCTTGGCATTAAACTGTAAGAAGGAAAGCTTTGAAGACAATGGAATGACTGTGATCCAAATAAAATTTAAAATACTGAAGTCTTTGTACAGTCATAGGATGTGGATGTGTTACAGTGGATGAATATGCTTAGGCATTGAATGAACTTCAGATAGGTCTGGGTTTCACATCCAAAGAACACTAACATTTTTACTCCTCAGTATCAGAGTATAAAGTAGCACCTCTCTGTTTTATCATTTCTTTGAATGTGCAATTTCTTAAAAGAATTTTACAGTTTTATTCTAAATGGAGATTTGATCTTGACGTTGTACACCTGCCACCTCCTTTTGTTTTCCATGTCACTGTTGTGCAAGCTGTTTTGACCTTGTCCTTGCTGATTACTAAATAATATCCTCAGCCTTCAATTTTATTTTATCTTTCATGTTGCTAGAAAATTAATTCCTAAAGATTACTGTTACACTCCTGCCTTTGGCTGGCTCCAGGTTACCTAAATAATAAAGTCCAAATATCTAAACTTTCAAGT
>NW_006408585.1:1626778-1628497 GCF_000296735.1 Chrysochloris asiatica
TGGAGACATTAGGAGAGGCACATAAGAAACCATTTTCTCAGAAGCTACAATTACTGGAGTTCGAAGCATAGAATGAATAATAGGACCAAAGAAAATTATACAGAGCTAGCCCAACAGTAAGTTCGTAAAAGCCAATGAACCCAGGACGTCTGGAGGTTACTTCCTTGGGTCCTCAGAGTCCCTGGATAGCCATCGTGAGTGGGGCCATCATGTAGGATTTTCGTCCATGACACAGGGCCTCAGCACCTCAGTGATCACGGTCCCCAACATAACCTCATTTGTTCCTCTTCCCTAGGACCCTGATTGCTGTTTTTAAAGTCAGCTTTGCTTTATTCATTTTCATTGTTTGCTCATTTCTTTTTCTGTGCTCCAAATGTTTTACCCCAAAAATAGCCTCCTCTGAAGTTCCATCAAGCACAAATGCTATCTCCTTCCCTGTTTGGGAATTTATCTCTTCCATCATTATTCCCCTACCTGGAACTCCATTATACATCACTTAACGACATTGCCTTTTATTACAGTAATTGTTATCATGGATTGTATCCTCCCAAAATACGTGTTGACTTGGCTGAGTCATGATTCTCAGTAGTGTAATAATGATGTGATGATTTCCTTGATGTGATATGATGTAAAATCCCAGGGTTTTGACACACAATGTGATTTATCTTACAAAGAAGAGAGACGTGAGCAGAGAAATCAGGATCTACTACCACCAAGAAAGAAGAGCCAGGAGTGGAATGCATCCCTTAGACCTGGAGTCCGCGTACTGTGAAGTTCCTAGATCCAGGGAAAGATTGGTGCCAAGACACATGGAGATTTCCAACGAATATTGTGCCTACAGATGCTGGAAGGAGATAGGAGCCTTTTTCTAGAGCTGACAGAAAGAGAAAGCCTTCTACTAGAACAAGCACTCTGAATTTGGACGTCTAGGCTCCTAAATCGCAAGACAATAAATATGTTTGTAAATACCATTTGTGGTATTTCTGTCATAGCAGCACTTGTATCTATTTTTTATTTCCCCTTCTAGAGTGTAAGCTTCTTGGGAGAAAATAGTGCCTTATTTTTCCATGCATTTTCTCTAGGCCTTAGAGAAATGCTTTGTATTTGGTAGACACTCAGTATGTCCTCTTTTAATTAAAATGAAAGCAAACTATTTTATTTCCCTTGTGGTTACTCATAACATTTTTGTATAATGAATGCTTATTATAGCTTAATGACCAACTTAAAAAAAAAAAATGAGAAAGTTCAGGCCTCAGAAGTCAATTGAATGTTGCTTTCTATAGGGTATTAGGAATTTCCAAATTACGTTAGTAGTAATAAAATAGCAAAAATTGAATAGGTAGCCTTTTTAAAAAAAGTTTTTATTGTGAATTGAGTGATAGTTTACATGAGGGAACATCGGTTTTACACTCATCCTATTGTTTTTCCGTTCATTGCAATGATAACAATCCCATCCATGCATCATCATTCAACAGCATTTGCTTCCATTCCCTCTGTTTTTTGTTTTGTTTTGTTTTGTTTTGTTTTATTTTTTGATGTACACCAAACCACTCAGGAATATATAACCATTCAAACAACCAAAGGGTATATCCTGCAAGCCTGCCACCCCAGCTGCCAGCACACAGCCCCTCTCCCTCCCTGAGTCCAGAGTTTCCAGTCACTCCATCTCTCCACGTCATCAATTCTGCCTCCATCTCTGGCATCGCTGCTTCTTAGGAT
>NW_006408585.1:1629097-1637261 GCF_000296735.1 Chrysochloris asiatica
TCTGTGGCTATGTCCCTGTCCATGGGCTCAGGAGTCCCCAGCTCTCACCATACTGCTGGCCAACCAGGTCTCAATCCAGGTTGACAGGAGTCTATTGAACATGGTCAGACTTAGCTCACAGCTTCATTACTGTTTTCCTCCTACTTCCCCTTATCCGTAGATCAATGTGGTCACCAGCAAGATTACATGTCTGCTCGTATATTCCCATTGGATTTCAGTCTTGGAAGGAGGTTTGCCTTGAGGGGACTTGATTGCTTGCTTTGATGGTTCCCCCAGTGAAAAACTTGCTTTCAAAACAGGTAGCTTTTAAGAGTTCTTGGGAGGCCTCTATAGCATAATGTGTAAAAGTGGAGTTCTGGTTTTAGACTGCTTTGGATTGAATCCTGGCTCTAGCACTAATTAGCTCTGTAGCCTTGGGGGAAATTCTGGAACGTTTCTGTGCCTCAGTTTCTATCCTCATTCTACATATGAAGAAATTGAAGGCAACTTAACAACAACAAAAGTGAGCTACTAACTGATCAACACGGCACAGTATATTGCTTAATTTCTTCTTAGAGAAAGAATCTTTTATAAGGAGGGACATTAATTATAGGTAGAGATCTAAAGTCACAGATTGCCACTCCTTGGAAACCCTATAGAAGGTAACTATGGGTCAGAACCAACTCAATGGCACTTAACAACAACAACATATTGTATAAAGTATATAGAACTATTATTCTTCCCATTTTGCAGCAAAGAAATATAGCTCTGAGGCTGTAAGTGATTGGCTAAAATTATAGAGGAAATTAGGCAAATCCAAACCTGAAAACCTAGTTCTTCTCACTCAAGATACTGTTTTCTCTATACTTGTTGTTGTTGTTAAGTGCCACCCAGTTGTTTCCGACTCATAGAGACCCCTTATAGGGTTTCCGAGGAGCAGTTGGTGGGTTTGAATTGCCGATCTTGTAGTTCACAGTCCAGTGCTGATCCTACAGCGTCACACCAGGAGTCCCATTTCTCTATAATAGTGTTCTGCATATATTTGCAGTAGCTCATTAGTTATTTATTCAGTGTCTGTTTTGTTCCCAGGACTGTGTTGTTGTTGTGTGCCGTCGAGTCAGTTCTGACCTATAGTGACCCTGTATCGGGTTTCTGAGGAGAGGCTTGTGAACTTGAACCACCGACCTTGCAGTTCAAACCGACGTTGCAGTAGCCCAAGCACCACACCAGGACTCCAGTGTTATGTTAGGGCAAATAAAATAGAATTCAGGATAAGGTCTGAGGGACAGCATGATGGATTGTTGGCAATATCATGGATTGGCAACTAGATCTGGGTTCTGGTCATGGGAGGATTACTCAATAAGCAAGGTAAACATGCTTAGGGCATCAGCAAAACAGGGGCACCAGTTGTCTAAAGCAAAGACCCATAGATGCCAAGCCAAATGCACACAAGGAAAAGTGAATTCTATAGTGGAAGAGAACTGGCAGGACACTACATGAAATTGATACCAGCTCCAGTAAGGAGCTCTGGTAGCATAGTGGTTACGAATCGGGCTGCGAACCACAGGGTCAGCAGTTTGAAACTACCAGCTGCTCCGCGGGAGAAAGATGAGGCTTTCTGCTCCAGTAAAGATTTACAGCCTCAGAAACCCTGTTCAGGGTCGCTATGGGTTGGAACTGACTTGACCGCACTTAACAACAACAAACCAGCTCAGTATGTGAGGCTGTGCTAACTGGAAATTAAGTACATGCAGGAACAATAACATAATAAATTACTCTCTGGCCTCCTCCTAGGTTTAGTGTTCTATCACAGGAGTTGTTTTGAGTTTGAGCAAGAGGAAGGAAGAGCACCACACTATCAGAATGGGGAAGAAGGATGAGCTCCTGATAGTGCTTGTTGCCCTTGGCCACCTCATTTTTAATATGAGGAAAACAAAGGGCGTTGGGCAGCCTAACTAGTCCATACAATGAGGAGCAGTGAGCCACAGTTGAGGCCCCATGGACTAAGTTGTTTAAGCTCTGAAGCCCCTACTTCAGCTATTTGTTGACATGTCTTCTATGGTTCCCTTCCATGTAATTGAAATTTCTTGTCAGGTCTTATGGGAGTATACTATTCCTTTCTAATAAACAAGAGGCCAGGGGTGGGGTGTTAAGTCTAACTCTTGCTATAGTCACTCAATATGCAATTGGAGTCAACATGAGCAATTGCTGGGCAAGGATGAATTATTATTATTATTATTATTATTATTATGTTGTTGTTGTTGTTGTTGTTGTTAAGTGCCTTTGAGTCGGTTCCGACTCATAGTGACTCTGTATAGGGTTTCCAAGGAATGGCGCTGGAGCTGAAATTGCTAACCTTGCAACCATGCCAGGGACTCCATGAATTATTATTGTAGTTATTGTTATGCGTGGTGGAGTCAGTTCCAACTCATTGTGACCCTGTACATACAGGGTTTCTGAGGCTGTAAATCTTTACTGGAACAGAAAGCCTCATCTTTCTTCTGGTAGTTTCGAACTGCTGAACTTGCGGTTCACAGCCCGATTCATAACCACTACGCTACCAGAGCTCCTTTTTATGAACTATTATTTGTTGTTGTTGTTAGGTTATAGTAGCATATGAAAAGAAGTTACATCATAGATAGCTAAAACACACAGGCACACATATACAAGAGGGCTTCCAAAATTATAATGGAAAAAAGTATAATTAAAATATAATGGACTATCTCCACAAACTTTCTGAAGTACCTTTGTGTATACATCTCACATATCCCATTTGAATGCATGAGTAAACAGAGGAGGGATACTACGGATTATCAGTTTAGGGCCCTCACATGCTTTAATCTTCCCCTGCTTCTGATTCTAATTTTGCCTCTAACTACATGTATAATTAAGGAGCTCTGGTAGCGTAGTTGTTATGAATCAGGCTGCAAACCTCAAGGTCAGCAGTTTGAAACTACCAGCTGTTTCGCAGGAGAAAGATGAGGCTTTCTGCTCCTGTAAAGATTTACAGCCTCGGAAACCCTGTGCATGGTCGCTATTTGTCGGAACCGACTCCGCGGTACATAACAACAACAACAACAACATGTATAATTGGAATCCTGGTATCGTGCTTTCGGATAAGCACTGGAGTGCTAACCACAAGGTTGCTTGACTCCATCAGTAGCTCCTTGGAATGCCTATACAGGGTCGTTATGAGTCCAAACTCACTTGCCGTCACTTAACAAAAACACCATGTATTGATTATATTAGAAGGCAAAGAAGCCCAACTCAAATTGAAGTAAGAAAGGGCTTATGACATCCAACTAAGGACTACACAATCAGTATCAACAGGACTGCAGAGGTCAGCCTTGAAGAACTGGAGCAAGGACTCCAATCTTCTCAGGACACTTTTCAAAAATCTTGGGTTTCTGTTGTTCTTTGTACGACAGCTTCATTTTTTTTCTCACCGCTGACCAGCTTTCTCTAAATGCAGTTGTTGTTGTTGTTTAGTGCCATCGAGTCGGTTCTGACTCATAGCGGCCCTGAATAGGGTTTCCGAGGCTGTAAATCTTTACAGGAACAGAACGCCTCATCTTTCTCCTGCAGAGCAGCTGGTATGTCTACTATATTTGAGTTGAAAGTTTATTGTTTTAGCCATCAGAGAAAGATCACTACTAGCTCTTGCTGACCATATGTACAAAAATCTCAGGGAGCTGCCTTTAGACCAGCCAAAGATGGGTGCCCAAACCATGGTAACCATGTTAACTGGAGAATCAGTTCCACAAAGAGTTCTAGCAAGATAAATCCAGGTGTCCATTTTCTTAGGCACTTTATGAAACATGTATGAACCTTGAATCTTAGGGCATGATAGAAGTTGGATAAAAGGAAAGAAAGCCAAGGTTCCAGATAGAGGAAAGAGACTTTGAGGTAGTAGAAACATAGGCATCTATGAATCAAAAGACAAGCCCGACTGAAGTGGAGTCTGCCTTCTTGTTCCCTGAGGATATTTGTTCAAGCTGGAGGATCCATTATGAGTTTCTTGATAGATTCAATAGTGCCTTGTAAAACTCCATTTGTAACATAAACAAATCCTCAACCACTGATAAGAATGCTTCTTTCTCATTTTTACTGACCTTGGTTTAGGTTGTGGTAGTGGTAACTAAGAAAAAAAAACGGATGAGAAATTGCAGAGAGGAAAACTCAAAAGACAACTCGAAGCCATCTAATCTGGGAACCTAGAAGGAAGATGATACCACTTGATAGCAATCTACTATTGGATCACAAGCATCTGGAAAGTAGCAGCTATGTTTTATTAACATTGCCTCTCTAGGCACCGGGCATGCATGGAGCTTCATTTACTGCTGAGTAAACAGAATGACTCACAGAAAATGAGGAAATTAGCACAATGACCTCCAACTCTGTGTTAGCTCTACAATTCTAATTCCCTTTCTAGTCCTAATCTTAAAGGTCTTCCATCTCAAAGGTTTTTTAAAAATGTAGACTGCTCATTCTACTGTATTTTCAAAAATATTATTTTAAAACATACCAACCACTTTTTATAATTGTTGTTATCAAAGACTTACATTGATAAAGAAAAAAATAAACTTAGCTTTTTCAAAAATTAAATTAGTCAAACGCTAACATTTGACTTTATTTAAGCATATTCCTTATTACAAACATCAAAACATTAGGGGAATATAAACACCTACCAAAATGTTTGATTGGAGCAGGGCTGATTAACAACGTACAATGCTCAGGTGACACAATTGCTTGCTGAAAGTGAAGAGGGCTTGAAGTACTTGCTGATAAAGATCAAAGAACATAGCCTTCTGTATTTGACAACAACTCAATCTTAAGATAACTAAAATCCTCATAACTCGGCCAATAAATAGCACCATGATGCAGATAGAAAAGGTTAAAATTATCAAGGATTTTATTATACTTGGATCCACAATTAATGTTCATGGAAGCATTGTAATGGATAAATCTGCTGCAAAAGATTTAAAACAAAAAGTTTGAAAAAGCAAAAGATGTCATGTGAGCTTAACTCAAACCATGGTGTTTTCAGTTACCTTATAAGCATGTGAAAGGAGCTCTGGTAGCGTAGTGGTTACGAATCAGGCTGCGAACCACAAGGTCAGCAGTTCGAAACTACCAGCTGTTCCCCAGGAGAAAGATGAGGCGTTCTGCTCCCATAAAGATTTACAGCCTTGGAAACCCTGTACAGGGTCACTATGAGTCGGAACCGACTCCACGGCACATAACCACCACCACCACCACCATAAGCATATGAAAGCTGAACAATGAACACAGAAGACCAGAGAAGAATTGATGCATTTGAATTATGGTGTTGGCAAAAAAAATATTAAAATTACCATGGGCTACCAGGAGTCCTAGTGTGGCGCTGTGGGCTAATGCGTCAGACTGCAAAGTCTTTTGAAATGCAAAGTCAGTGGTTCAAGCTCACCAGCTGCTCCTTGGAAACCCTATACAGGGTCACTATGGGTCAGAATCGACTCAATGGCACTTAGCAACAACAACCAGAAGAACAAACAAATCTGTCTTGGACGAAGTACAGTCAGAATGCTCCTTAGAAGCGAGGATGGCAAGACTTCTCTTACGTACTTAAGACATGTTGTCAGGAGTGACCAGTCCCTGGAGAAGAACATCATGTTTGGTAAAGTAGAAGGTTAGGAGAAGAGAGATAAACCTTTAATGTGATGAATTGACATAGTGGTTGCAAAATGATCTGTCTCAAACAACAATTGAGTATGGTGCAGGACAGGGCAGTGTTTTGTTCTGTTTTACATGGAGTCGGAACTGATGCAATAGCATCTAATAACAACCAAATGTCTAAAATGGTGAAGGGACATATGTGGTTGGAGATTTCTTTCTGTTTTTCTTTCTGTAAAATAAGAATATCATTCAGGTTCAAAGAGTATTATACAGCTTTCCAAAGAGGGAGCCTAAGCCCACTCCTTTCATATTTAATTTTACATAATTTGGTACAAAGTTGGGAAACGTAGGGGGTACATTTGATTGTCTGACATTCAATATGTTTTCATGTTGCTGTAGTTGTTAAGTGCCATCGAGTCCATTCCAACTCGTAGCGACCCTGTATAGGGTTTCCAAGGAGCGACTGGTAAGCTTGAACCACTGATCTTGCGGATTGAAACCAACTTTGCAGCTCAGTACATTAACCCACAGTGTCATACCAAGACTCCAATATGCTTTCATAAGGCTCATTTATCAAGAATTTCTGTTGGCTGAGATACTAACCTTGACCTCAGCTTCCTTCATTCTGGAGCATGTTCCTTCTAGTTACTGCAATGGTTTGGGTGTGCTACTTCAGAAAGTTGCAGAACAAGTTATCTTGGTCAAGAGTGTCATCAGGGTTCTTGTATTCTAAAAAGCAGAAGCAGGGGCACAATGGGGTCCAATTCAGACCTGTGTCAGCCCTCTTAGGTATTTCAAGTGCCTCAGTTTTCGAGTACCCTTACATATGTCGTTGAATCAGTTTCAACTCATAACGACCCTGTCTAGGGCTTCTAAGAAGTGGCTGGTAGGTTTGAACTGCTGATCTTGTGGTTAGCAGTCCAGTGCTTATCCTAGAGCATCACAACAGTACTCTTTCACATAAAATATTTAAATCAAGATACTTAAACTTTTTTCCCCTAAATTTTATTTTGTTATTGTTGCTATTACACAGAAAAACATAGACCCATTCAACAATTTCTACGTGTACAATTTAGTAACACTGATTACAGTATTTGAGTTGTACTACTATCTTTAGGAGCTCTGGTAGTGTAGTGGTTACAAATCAGGCTGCTAACCTGAAGGTCGGCAGTTCAAAACTACCAGCGGTTCCGTGGAAGAAAGATGAGGCATTCTGCTCCCATAAAGATTTACAGCCTCGGAAACACTGCAGGGTCACTATGAGTTGGAACCACATTACTTAACAACAACTATCCTTAACCTCCTGTTTGAATTGTTCCTCCTTTAGTAACATAAATATATTGCCCCTGATATTCTAATCCAAACTTTCAAGTTGTTGTCAGTTTTATCCCAATAGACAGTTTGATGTTATATCGATAGGAGAAGGGAAGGTAAATCACTAATTAGAGGGGTGTTGTTGTTTAGTGCTATCCAGTCAGTTTCTACTTATAGTGATCCTGTCTAGGATTTCCCAGGAATGGCTGGTGGATTTGAACTGCTGACCTTGAAGTGTAAATTGACCTTGCTGTCCAGTGTTTATCCTACAGTGTCATACCAGAACTAGAGGGTAGACACATATTAACTTGGGGGAAGGGGAAGGCAATATATAATAAGAGGGAGGTCAGAAAGGAACGATGAAGGCAAAGGAAGACACTGGGAGGAATATAAGAGTTAAAGGCACCAGAGGTAAATATAATTATATACATAATCTTGCAGTAATAATAACCTATGAGTGGATACATAGAAAGACACACAAACTGAACAGGTGTGGTTAAGGAAAATGGAACTATACCCAGGAATATGTATAAGTTTGACAGAGGATTTGTTGTTGTTTTGTGCCATGGAGTCAGTTCTGGATAGTTCTACATATAAATTTACCTATGCTGCAAATATATCCATGTATATAGCATGTTGTTGTTAAGTGCTGTTGAGTTGATTTTGACTCATAGCAACCCTGTATAGGGTTTCCAAGGAGTAGCTGGTGGGTTTGAACAGCTGACCTGTGGTTCATACTCCTGTGAAGTTATGAACACTTCTTTCATAATGAAATATCGTGAGGGAATGAATCACTGGGTCTGGAGGTGCAAGACAATAGTCTTGGGGATGGTCAATTGACATAAGATAATACACAAAGACCATGTTCTAAATCTTACTTTGGTGAGTAGTGACTGGGGTCTTAAAATCTTGTGAGCAACCATCTAAGGTGCAAAAAAGAGTGAAGGAAATTGAAGATATACAGAAACAGTTAGTGCAATTTCAATGGACCACAACTTCAGCCTCCACAACCCTGAGAACAGAAGGACCAGTTGATGCCCAGCTTTCACCACTGACCAACCACTCTGAAAAGGATCACACTAGAAGTGTTGCAGACCATGTAAGACTAGTCAGAGGTTCGAGGCCCTCTAGGGCTGAGTGTAACAAATGAGGCCACTGGCAGTTAATGGAAAATTGCTTTCATCTTAATATTCAGGTATATATATTAAATTAATAC
>NW_006408585.1:1637821-1639190 GCF_000296735.1 Chrysochloris asiatica
TCATTGTCTCCCTTCTTCTGTTTGTCTGTGTATTCTTTCGCTATCCCTATCGCCGCTGGATCTCCCCTCCTCGTGAACCAAAAACTCGTGACAACTATGTCGGGGCCAGACCCCGGCATAGAAGATCCTGGAAAGATCTTCTAGTGTGAAAAAAAAAAAAACAAATGTGGAACAAAACTCAAAATAATAAGAGAGAGCAGGTTTACTGTTGGAGAGACCCTGACACTATGGGTCCTAGTCACCCTCCAGGCCTCGAACTGAACTCACCCTGTGGCTCAATTTTCAGCCAAATAATAGGTCTATAAAGTGAACTTACCTTATAGACCTGCCCATAAGGTGAACAGAGTCCTGGGGTGACACTGTAATAAGCACTGGACCACAAGGTCAACAGTTCAAACCCACCAGCTGCTCCTTGAAAACCCTATAGAGAGTCATTATGAGTCAGAACTGACTTGACGGCACTTAACAACAACAAATAAGGTGAACAATTTGACCTTGGTGATAATATACTTTTTCAACAACATAAAAGGTAAAACATGTGGACTTTGCCAGATGGAATACACAGGAATCAAATCGACTCCATCTATGGAAAGAGACCATCGAGAAGCTCAATAGCATTAACCATGAAAAGGCCAGGACCTGACTGTGGAACAGACTATCAATTGCTCATATGCAAGCTCAGGTTAAAGCTGAAGAATACTAAACAAGTGCATGAGTCAAAATATGACCTTGAGTATAACCTATGTGAATTTAGAGACCATCTCAAGAACAGATTTGATGCATTGAACACTAATCACCAAATATACCAGAGGAGTTGTGGGATGACATCAAGAACATATACATGAAAAAATAAAAAACTCATTAAAAAAACAGGAAAGAAAGAAAAGACCAAACTGGATGTCAGAAGAGACTCTGAAACTTATTATTGAATGTAGATTAGCTAAAGCAACTGGAAGAAATGATGGAGCAAAAGAACTGAACAGAAAATCCCAAGGGGCAGCTCAAGAAGACAAAGTAAAGTATTATAATGAAATGTGCAAAGACCTGGAGTTAGAAAATCAAAAGGGAAGATTTCTCAAGCTGAAAAAACAATGCAGTCCTTGAGTTCCAATACTGAAGAATTCTATGGGCAAAATGGAGTTCTGGCGTGGTGCTGTGGGATAAGCAATGGATTGAAAAATTGGTTTGAATCACTGCCGAGGTCTGACCCCGACATAGTTGTCTGGAGTTTTTGGTTCACGAGGAGGGGAGATCCAGCGGCGATAGGGATAGCGAAAGAATACACAGACAAACAGAAGAAGGGAGACAATGAGGCACCCCAAAGCCAGGGTGGATACATCACTGGTGGGCAGGCTTGGGACTACAGGCA
>NW_006408585.1:1639725-1641018 GCF_000296735.1 Chrysochloris asiatica
TTAGGAAAATATCACATTTATCTGTGGATTTTCAAAGGCTCCAGTGTATTAATTTAATATATATACCTGAATATTAAGATGAAAGCAATTTTCCATTAACTGCCAGTGGCCTCATTTGTTACACTCAGCCCTAGAGGGCCTCGAACCTCTGACTAGTCTTACATGGTCTGCAACAAATCACAAGGTCGGTGGTTCAAGCCCACCAGCCACTCCTCAGAAAGCCTATGCAGGGTTACTATGAGTCAGAACCAACTCGATGACACTTAACAACCACAACCACAACATGGGCAAAATGGAGATACGGTGTATTATTATAGTATAAGCACTGACTGCTAACCATAAGGTTGGTGATTCAAACCCACCAGTCACTCTTTGGAAACCCTATACAGGGTTGCTATGAGGTGGCACTTACTTGACGCTAATTAATAACTGCAATGGGTAAAAAAATAATGAATGACACAGGAAGCACCAAAAGATGCAAGGGATACAGAGTCATTGTGCCAAAACGAATGGTCAGTATTCAACCGCTTCATGAAGACTGGAGAGGAATCGATGCATTTAAATTAAAGTATTGACAGAGAATATTGAAAGTACTGTGGACTGCCAAAAGAACAAATTAATTTGTTTTGGAAGTATGGCCAAATTGCTCCTGGGAAGTGAGGATGTCGAGATTTGTGTATCATACTTTGGACATGTTGTCAGGAAGAACCAGTGCCTGGAGAAGGACATCATGCTTGATGAAGTTGAGGGTCAGCATAAAAGATGAAGATCCTTAATGGGATGGATTGACAGAGTGGCAGCAACAAAGATCTGATCTCTGTAATCATTCATCACCTGTATTAAGGACATAATTCCAAATTGCTCAGTCACATTACATTTTACATCAGAGATAGGTTGTCCATATTGCTTTTCACATTGTTGTTGTTATGTGCCAGCAAGTCAGTACCGACACATAGTGAACCCTATGCACAACAGAATGAAACACTGCCTGATCCTGGGCCAATCTCATAATTGTTGCCATGCTAAGTCCATTGATGCTGCCACTTTGCCATTCCATCTCGCTGGGGGTCTTCCTCTTTTTCTCTGATCCTCCACCTTACCAAACATGATGTCCTTCCCCAGTGACTTGTCCCTCCTGACAATATGTCCGAAGTATGAGAGACAAAGTTTGGTCATCCTGGCTTCCAAGGAGCACTCTGGTTGCACTTCTTCCAACACAGATCTGTTGGTTCTTTTGGCAGCCCATGGCACTTTCAATATTCTCCTCCAACACCATAACTCAAAAGCATCAAT
>NW_006408585.1:1642573-1644572 GCF_000296735.1 Chrysochloris asiatica
AAACATCTTTCTGATATTCTCTGCTTTCAGCCAAGATCCATAGGACATCAGCAATGATATCCCTGTTCTACATCCTCTTCTGAATCTGGCTTGAACCTCTAGAAGTTCTCTGTCATGTATGCTTGCAGCCATTTCTGTATTACCTTTAGTAACATACCAAAACTGTCTGCCTTAAAATAAATTACTCAAGGAAATGTTATTGTTGTGTGCCGTCAAGTTGGTTCCAACTCATTGCGATCCTCTATAGTGTTTCCAAAGAACAACTGCTGGGCTTGAACTACTGACCTAGTGCTTAGAAGTCTGAAGCACCACACTAGGAATCCCAAGAAAATGTGTTGTTGTTAAGTGCTGTTGAGTTGGTCCTGACTCATAGAGACCCTGTATAGGGTTTCCAAGGAGCGGCTGGTAAATTTGATCCACCGACCCACAGTGTCACATCAGGATTCCTGAAACTGGAAAAACCTGGTACTGGTTCCAACAAATGTTTCTTAGTTCATCACCTGTCTTAAAGATCTATAGTGGTTGGAGATGTCAAGTCCTGAATTGGGTATGACATATGCATTTTCAATTATTCTTAGGAAGAAGAAAAAAGCATGAATCAGGTTTTAAGAATAACAAAATGAAGTTGGAAAAAGAGGTGTTAACAAAGAAAGGGAAAAAAATTTTAGGAAGAAAAAATGATTTTTTAAGAGTCTTACAGAGTTGAGAGGGGAGTCCTGGTGTGGGTTAATGTGCCAGACTGCAAAGCCATTTGAACTGCAAGGGGAGTGGTTCAAGCTCACCAGCTGCTCCTTGGAAACCCTTTACAGGGTTGCTATGGGTCAGAACCGACTTGGTGGCACTTTACAACAACAAAAACAAAGTTGAGAGGAGTTCTGATGGCACAGTGGTTCACTGCTTATACTGATGTCAACATTTCTAAGATTGCTGTGGGTTTTTTTTAAGTGCTGTGGAGTCAGTTTCAACTCATAGCGGTCCTGTGGCACTGTAGGATAAGCACTGGACCACCAGGTCGGTTTGAACCAAAAGGTTGATACTTTAAACTCACTATCATTCCCCGGAAACCCAAACAGGGTCACTATGAGTCGGAACTGACTCAATGGCACCTAACAACAACAAATCTTTATAGGAGCAGAAAACCATATCTTTTTCTTGGGGAGTGTCTAGTAGGCTTGAACCACTAACACTGTGGTGACTAGATCAATGCTTTAAAATTAGGAAAGGTGTGTGCCAGATCACCATACTTATTCAATCTGTATAATAAGGAAATAATTCAAGAAACTGGATTATATGAAGAAGAATGAGGCATCAGGATTGAAGGAAGACTCATAAACAACCTGTGAGATGATACAACCTTGCTTGCTGAAAGTGAAGAGGACTTAAAATACTTACTGATGAAAATCAAAGACCACAGCCTTCAGTATGGGTTACACCTCAATGTAAAGAAGACAAAAATCCTCACCATTGGATCAATAAATAACATAGAGATAAATGGAGAAAAGACTGAAGTTTTCAAAGACATAATTTTGCTCAGATCAGTCATCAACACTCACGGAAGCAACATTCAAGAAATCAAATGATTGATTGCATTAGACAAATCTGCTGCACAACCTCTCTAAAGTGTTGAAGAGCAAAGATGTCAGTTTGAGGACTGAAGTGTGCTTGCTCCAATCCATGGTATTTTTAAGAACCTCACATGCATGTGAAAATTGGACAATGAGTAAGAAAGACCATAGAAGAACTGATGCATTTGAGTTATGGTATTGGAGGAGAATATTAAAAGTACCATGAGTGAGTAGTATCCAATCTGTCTAGGCGGGGCTGATGAAATGAAATGCAGATGGGTCTTTTGTGATACAATAGTGAATAATTGTTATCAGGACTAATTGCGAGGGTTGGAAATGTAAAGGCAGACGTTTTATAGCAAGGAGGGGAGTGATTAACTTTCCAGTCTAGGAGCGGAGGAGCGGAGGTCCCTAGGACCATCAATGAAGAAGAG
>NW_006408585.1:1645107-1650280 GCF_000296735.1 Chrysochloris asiatica
CCAGAATGCTCTTAGAAGCCAGGTTGGCCAGACTTCATCTCTCATACATCAGAGATTATCAAAAGGGACTAGTCCCTGGAGAAGGATATCATGTTTAGTACAGCAAAGGAAGACTTCCAATGAGATGGATTGGCAGTGGCAGCAGCAATGGGCTTAAGCGTAGCAATGATGGTGAGGTTGGCCCAGGACCAGGCAGCATTTCATTCTGTTGTGCATAAGGACCCTGTGAGTAGGTACGAACTTGAAAGCACCTAATAACAACAAGAAAAAGTTCAGGGCTTATCCTATAGGCTTAGCACTCCCTTTCAAAGATTAATAATAACAATAATAAATTATGGTACATAGTTTGTTTTATATAAATTTTGTAGTTTAACAAAAAAGTTGGGTTCCAGGGAGATGAAAGAAAACAAATGAATGATAATGAATATTTGGAGAAGTCCTTGTGTGGCACTGTAGGACAAGCACTGGACTGGGAACCACAGGGTTAGTGGTTCAAACCTACTAGCTGTTCCTCAGAAACCCTTTACAGGTCGCTATGATAATCGACTGACTATATTTAACAAAGGTCGCTTCTTGGGCACGCTATACAGGATTGCTATGAGTGGGAACTGATTCAATGGAAGTTACCAACAATGAATATTCCGTTTAAAATGAATATTTTAATTCTCTTAGGTAACACAGTTCTTGAACTTCACATAAATTATTTAGAAAAGGTATTTCTAAAGATATTCATATTAAATCCATTGATCAATGATTCAATATGAAATTGAAACTTAATTTAAATTATTTTGTCAAATATTCCCTTGTCAAAGGGAAATATTCAAGTTAAGACTATCTATTTTACTTCCCTACTACTTTTCTGAAAGTTCCATTACAAATTACAGCAATATTTTGCCTTTACATCTAGCTCAAGAAGGTTGTTAAGTGCATCAAGTTGACTCTGACTCATAGCAATTCTTTACAGGATTGAATCACCAACCTTGTGGTTCTCAGCCCAGTGCTTATCCTATAGCGCACAAGGATGAAAATGTAGTTCTTATATTTGTTGTAGGATGTTCTTATTTCACTTTGCAGGCAAGGTATTCTTTTCTTTCTGTTAATGCTTTGTTACAAAAATGCTTGCCACAGAAAGTTGATATTTCAATCAGAGGACAGAATTATATTCTGTGGCAAGGATTTAAAATTTCTATTAAGTTGTAAGCTATTCTATGATAAAAACTTCAGAATGAAAGTAAATAGAACGCACCAGAGCCACTACTTTAATCATTATTCTTTTTCTTTTCAATTAGAAAGCAGTTACTGTTTCTTAGCTGACTAGATTACAAAAAGAATCTTGATAGACATCTTAGTTTAGCCTTCTAATAAACCTGTTGGTCTGGTCTTCCCTGTTGCCAGCATCTCTGTCTTCTACAAAGCGGGTGGTCTTTTATCTTCATACTACCACGTGGAAAAGGTCATTTGAAGAGTCATAGGAAGTTATTTGCTTTTTTTGAAACATTTCCCAACAATATAGATCTCATGAAACAGATCCTCCATGTAGATGATGCCATTTATTTACCAAGAAGTCGTGCAGTCTGTCGGGGCAATTTGCTTGTAGATCAGTTCATTCAGTGACTTTAGGTTTGGGTACCCCAATATGGTTCCACAATCATATGTTAGCTGAAGGCTTGCTGAGCTTAACAAAGGTGTCATTGAAGATCTTAGGAAGGCAAAGAAACCACAACACCTTTAAACACACCTCTGATCCTGATACATATGCTAGCTTGGGTTGATACCTCTGATCTTCATAACAAATGTCAACCTTTTTCTCCAGGTACAGAAAAGTTGCCAGTTTTTCTTGCCATCCTAGCTATTCAAATGTCATTTCTATACATCTGCCTATATTCTTTGTGATACTCCTTGGCTTTTTCATAGGTAAACTTTCTCCTTGTCATTTGAAGCATCTTTGGGGCAAATTTCTTTCTCAGGCACTTGATCTTTAGAGTTCTCTGAAATGTCTTTGCTTTTTCTTAAGGGTCTTTGGCACATCAAGAACCTTCTTTTTCTTCTCTTTGACACCCACTAGGGTTCCAGCTGGTTTTTATAAAAAAAAAAAAGCTCATCATCATTCTTTGATTTATAGCTAAAACCTTGTCCAGGACTGGTGTCAGGCCCTTTGAGTTTCATCAATTTATGTGATTTTTCTTCTTTAGGGTCACGATGGGCCAGATTCCATTTTCCTATTATCTACCCCCCCCCATTAATTTCAAAGAATATTGCATTCTAACAAAATAAACTACTGGCAAAGGAGTCACAATTTAGCCTTGGGTTATACTTTGTTTTACTGACTTCCCTCTTTCTCTGCTATCTTTGGACTAAATAGTATCTAGACTCTCCTTAGCTAGATCTGAGTAATTTCCTTGTAAAGACATTATTATTCTGACAGAAAGGCATGTATAAACTCCCTTTCTTGGCTGTTCCTGCTTTCTCTTTACAAATTTAGTTGCTCTTCATTTTCAAAAGCCAGCTGATCATAGAATCATTCCTAGCGAACAAAAGTCCACCCCTCCGCTTACTCCCTGTGGTGACTTTGTGAAACTGTTTAGTATGCCTGGCTTTACATCATCCCTTTATGCACTCGCACTGTTTTCCTATGTATTATCTACTTCACAAGACTGGAACTATTTCAGTACTAGACACAATGTGTTCCAGTCAGGAATGGATTCTGTTTCCTTGCAGACCTAGAAATGCACGTGAAATGCTTTAACTTGTTCTCTACTGTCCTGATCTTGTTCAGATTTATTTCTTTTTCTTCCAACTCTCAGAACCACAGTCCTAGTCAAGCTCCCTTTTCTCTCACCTAGATTACTGTGGTTATGTGCCGTTGAGTTGGTTCCGACCTATAACGACCCTGCATAGGGTTTCTGAGGCACAGCTGATGAGCTTGAACTGCCGACCTTGGAGTTCAAATCAACTTTGCAGGCCAGTGCACTTACCCACAGCGCCACACCAGGGCAGCTAGATTACTATTATCTTCTAATTATTTACTTGACCTTTGGTCTCTAATTACGTGCAATCTCATTTCTGACTTCCATTATCTTTCTAAAGCACAGTTTTGATGGTGCCACTTCCTAGCTCAAAAGCTTTCCATTGCTCCGCAGTACCTACAAAATAAAATTAGCATGGCATTTCAAGGTCTTTACAAACTGGCCCTATCCTCCCTTGTTGTTAGGTGTTGCTGCTGGTTCAAGCTCAGCAGCTGCTCCTTGGAAACCCTATACAGTGTTGCTGTGAGTTGGAATCGACTCAACGCACTTAACAACAACAACTCTGTATCTCAGAGTCCTGGTGTTGCGTTGGGGTTAATGTGCTGGGCTGCAAGATCAGCAGTTCAAGCTCACCAGCTGCCCCTTGGAAACCCTAAACAGACAGGGTTGCTATGAGTTGGAACCAACTTGATGGCACTTAACAACAGTATCTTATTAAGTACTAATTGTGTAGTTTGGTGGCTCAAATCCACCAGCTACTCCATGGAGAAAGATGAGGGAGTCCGCTTCTATAAAGAATTAGAGCAGTTCTGCTCTGTCCTACAAGGTTTCTTTGAATTAGAATGGCAGTGAGAATGAGTCTGAGTTCTTCATTGTTTACCAAATACAACTTTGTTCATTCCCATTCCTTGTCATTGTTCGTTTTCTCCCTTTCTAAGGGTTTTTCTACCTAATCAGATCTTGCTCTTTAAGACTCAGCTTAACATAATAGCTGCAACAATGAAGTCAAACATTATCACAATGGAGATGGTATAGTACCAAGCACAGTCTCATCCTGTTGTACATAAAGTTGCCACAAGTTGGAGACAATTCCAAGGCATTAGCAAGATCCAGCTCAGTGGGATTACATTTAACACCTTTCTTGCTGTCCCTAGTCAAAATTTCCTTCTTTACAGTTCCAGGGTTCATTGTTCATGTCCCTAGTATTGTTCATTTGCTCTGAATTCTAGAGGAGGACTTGTCTATCTGTGTCTCCCCGTTATACTTGTGAGCTTCTTCAGAGCAGGGATGTGATAACTTCTACCTAAGGCCTGCCAAGCAAGAAGAATGGAAGAGGAAGCGTAACCCTTCTTGGTAAATAAAATGTTTTAAATAACTTAGTGGAAGGGACATTTTTGGAAGTAGTTAAAAGCCATTAGCATCCACTTTATGAGAAATAACTTTCTAGAGTTAAAGACTTAAGAGAACTCTTCCTGTTCAAGTAAGGTAGAAATATGAAGTGGTGGGAGGAGTTAAGCAGTTATGCTAAACCTTGTCAAGGATGTCTCTAAAGTAGCTTTATCAAACTTTTTGTCCTTAACATTAACAATGATTTCCTGTATCCTCAGGACATTTGTCAGTCCTTCCAAGTTTTGCCAACTTAACATATTGTTTTCTTCTTTGATGTAGCCATTGACCAGGTCCCATTTCCACATGAT
The DNA here is from genome assembly GCF_000296735.1 of Chrysochloris asiatica. Lineage (NCBI taxonomy): Eukaryota > Metazoa > Chordata > Mammalia > Afrosoricida > Chrysochloridae > Chrysochloris > Chrysochloris asiatica. The sequence goes on from NW_006408585.1 coordinate 1,649,552, forward strand.
CTTTTTCCTCATTAGCTTGAAAGACTATCGCATTCTAACAAAACATGCTAGCGCCAAAAGAGTCATAATTTAGCCTTTATATAGTGCATTCAGTGACCGAGTACATTTCTTCTGTCCAAGGTCTCTATTTATTGTTGCTAAGCGCCATGGAGTCGGTTCCAAATCCTAGAGTCCCTGTATAGGTTTCCAAGAAGCAGCTGGTGGAGTCGAACAGTTGAATCTATGAATCGGCATTTATTAAAAAGCAAATTCAAGTTAAAAGCAAGCATAACTTTCTGATACCGTAACACATGCCAAAAAATTTGATCAGTGATAGTATTTTGAAGATGTTAAGTGTCGTGGACGACAGCTGTTATCGATCACACAATTGTATCCTAGACCTTACTGGGACTTCAGTCTAGTCTTGCCACTAATGGTCAATTGGCACGTGGCTTTCCATACAACAACCTTGGGAGGCACTCTACAATTACTTGTAATTACTTCAGTAGAATGATTCAGGGTACATGGTGATTACTTCGCCTCCATTCATCATTCTCCATTTGATTCTGTGCCAGCAGGATGTCCGGCGTTTGGACGAACCGCCAAAGCTGACACCACGATCCTCGCCTCTCCAAGTCAACCTCCGGCAGGCAGAAGGAAACCGCAACACTAGCCTGCGGGGAGAGCGTGCTGAGAGCGGGAAAGGGGGCCGCGAGACGCCGGGACAGAACCTGAGCAGGCAAATCGCAG
>NW_006408585.1:1650543-1652231 GCF_000296735.1 Chrysochloris asiatica
CCGCTGTGGCCTGTGGCGCCGTCACCCGGCGCAGCCCAGCTGGCCGAGCTGAGCGCCGCTGCTGCTGCCGCCGCCCGCTGCCCAGAAGCGCCGGGACGGTTCGGGGTTGCGCCGGGGACTGTCCCGCCCTTCCGCCTCGGTCCTCCAGTCAGCTGGCCGCGCGGGTCCTGTTATCATGTCACTGAGGCAGCGGCTGGCTCGGCTGGCGAGCCGTCTGCAGGAGCCGCAGAAAGTGGCCCGTTTCCAGCAGCTGTGCGGGGTGGAAGCGCTGCCAAGCGACTCCTCCGCAGCCGGTGCCGACCGTAGGGGAGATGACGAAGAGGCGGAGGCACCGCTAACCGGGGATTCCCGGCGAAGAGGGCCACAGCCAAGGGACCTCCAGCCGCCCGGGAGCGACCTCAATCAGTGCCCGGCCAAGCTGGGCGGTGGCGCCCCCAACGGCGTGCGGAATGGGCTGCCGGCCGAGCTGGGCCCGGCTCCGCCGCGGCGCGTGGGCGCTCTGCGCCGCAACTCGCTGACCGGCGAGGAGGGCAAGCTGGCCAGTGTAAGCAACTGGCCCCTCTACTACCTGTTCAGCCTCGGCACGGAGCTGGGCAACGAACTCTTTTACATCATTTTCTTCCCCTTTTGGATCTGGAACCTGGACGCCCTGGTCGGCCGTAGACTCGTGGTCATCTGGGTACTGGTCATGTACCTGGGCCAGTGCACCAAGGACATCATCCGTTGGCCGCGGCCTGCCTCGCCGCCCGTGGTCAAGTTGGAGGTGTTCTACAACTCCGAGTACAGCATGCCCTCTACCCATGCCATGTCCGGCACCGCCATCCCCATTTCCATGATCCTTCTCACCTACGGCCGCTGGCAGGTAAGGGCCCCTCGGCTTCCCCCGTTTGTCCTGGGGGGAGCGAACGAGACGGGAGGCAGGGGTGGATAAGCAGAAACTCAACTCGGAGTTCCCCCTCGCTGTCTGCAGTTATTCTCACTTGGTGATTTCCCTCCCAAACCCCACCGCACAGCCAACAAATAGGCCCTTTCTAGTTATTAGTTGTTTTTTTTTAAGTGTACGTGATCAGGGGAAATCTGCAGACTTAGGTGTCAAACTGTATGTTAAAAGCAAGTACTTTGCACAAAGTAATTCTTTATCGTGAGGCCTTGGTTGAGTTTTTTAAAATGTTTTAATTGCTATGATACACACAAGTGACTTTTCCCTAGTTCGTGGTTAAGATAACTGAGACACAATTTCACTGTAGTACTCATACATGCTGCCTTCCCCCTAAATTGATTATCTGATTTAGGTACTGCCACTAGCTCTCTTGTGAGACCATAATGTACAAAATCTTAGCATGTTCCGAAGCGAACTTGCTAGTTTCAAGGACTCAAGTAAACCACCCTTTGTGAAAGTTAATGGAACACATTGCACCTGAGTTAACTACTCTACCCTTCCTTTTAAGGGTGTGTGTGCTCATTTGCTGACGGGCAGTTTATTTATCTCCCAGATCACTGATCTGTTGTGTGTATGAGCTGATGAGCTACCCTAGTATTAACTGTAAAAATGAATGAGTTTAAAGTTATTCTTAAAAGTAGAGCTCTTAGCATAGTGATCCTGCTTGGTTACCTTAGAGCAGGTGGTGGGCCGGCAACGTCTGGCGCATGGGGTCCCCAGCTGATCTCCTCCCTCCCTGCCTTCCTCG
>NW_006408585.1:1652866-1655802 GCF_000296735.1 Chrysochloris asiatica
AAAAAAAAAAAAAAAAAAGTAGAGCTCTTAAAGGTAGAGTTCTTGATCAGACCTGGTCTGTAAAAATAGCAAGTACAACAGGAGAGTCAACCTGAAAGGTATGAGTTATTAATGATAAACATTTTACATTTTGATTCTCCCATTTTTTTCTTTTCAGTTTTCCAAGCTTCATAATGCTACTTAAGTTTTAAGACTACTTCTTTTTCATATAGAAGCAATTTTTTTTCTAGACACTTGTACTTGGTTTATCTGACTTTAAAGTATAAGATTTGTTGGCCCCTTAACTTAACATTAAAGTTTATTATTGCGGAGAATCTTTCTAAGGAAGCAAACTTCCTTTAGTTTTTGCTCTTTACTGCACAAAATCATCTTACATTGAGAAATGCGTGTTCTCTGTAAGATGTCATTATGATAAGCTTCTTGATGCCAGATTTCATTTCAGCAGAGATAAAAATCTTGCCCCCTTCTGCGTAGTGCAGCCTTCTGACTATACATGAAAAATCTGAAATGCATAGAGTAAGAATGGCAGAATTACTAGGGAAGAGTACCATGGAAAGATTTTTCCAATTTTACCATAAGAGTGATATTTAGACTGTTCTGCCTGTTTTTCATGGTATGTAAATATCTCAATATATTCAGTTAAATTTAAATATTTCCAAAGTTAAGATTAGTCATCAGTGAGTTATGTTTGCCGTGATAATCACCTGTGTCTCTTATTTTCATGAGATTTTCTATATTGCTCTTGTTATGTGCTATGGAGTCAGTTCTGGGCTCATGGGGTTTGTAGGGTTTCCAAGAACGGTTAGTGGGTTTGTACTGTGGACTAGTCCAGGGCTTACTCTTAACTTTAGAGCCTTTATAACTCTTCTGTGTGAAACTGTTACATGCTATTAATATGAATAGTGAAAGTAAGAGAAAATGCTATTTTGTTCTTCATTTGTTCAGAGCACATGCTAAGTAGGAAGTACAGCTGAACTGTTTATAGGATCCAGCTCTCACTTACAACATTTTGGATGATCAGAATAAATTTAATAGTTTTTGAACAACTTAGTATATTTAATTCAAAGTTTGAGGAATTTGTATATAATCCAATTTTAGAATTTGAGCTGGTAGAACTTTAGAAATCATCTAGTCTCAAACTGTCATTTTACTACTGTGGAAACTGACCAATTGCATCAGAATTCCTCTTGCAAAAATTAGTCTAAACTTCTTATTTTACACTTTAAACTTTGTAAAACAATTTCAATTTGGATACTTGTTTATTTTTGTTTAGCTGGTTTGAAAGAAACTTTCCTTTATATGAAAGTTCTTTCTTCATAAATGTTTGATTATAATAATCTCGTACAGAAATCAAAATGACTTTTTACCTTTTTAATATATACTTGTGAATTGAAAGCAAAAATACCTTCCCTTGCTTGAGTTGTTTTGGTTCTCTTCTCTACCAATGAGTATTTCACTATTTTAGAAAGGGAGATGGGTTATTACTTCCAGAGTAGGTAATAAAAACATTTTTTTTTAAATTGAAGTAAGGTTTACAAGAATGTATGTGTTTTTTAATTGACAGTTTTTGTTTTGATAGTCCAGTTCATTTGTTGCATCCTACTGATTACTCTGGACTGGAATGGTGACTTCTGTCAGTTTAGGATGCTGAAACATCTCTCTCTTGAAACTGACTTATCTCTTGTTACATACCTTTGTCTTAGAATAACTGCTTCACTCCTCCCACCACTTCATGTTCCTACCCTACTTGAAAGTTGCTGGTTCCATCTCCTACACCGAGCACTTTTAAAATGAAATAGAAAGTTTTATTATTTCCCAGTGGTTCTAAAATGACAGTGTATGAAAAATTATTTCAGTGGTCCTATTCACAGATGAGAAAACTGAGTGGCAGGAAGGTTAAATAGCTCACTCAAGCTAATTCAGTCTGACTCAAGAGCTTCCACAGAAAGCTTTGTGATTTTTAAAGGATCTTTGCAACGGTATTTTTGAAATATGTAGGATTATATTCTTAAAATATAAAAACAAATGTTGTGCATCCTTGGAAGATAAAATGTGTATATGTACCTACATATGCCATATTCACAAATATTTGGGTGGAACATATATCAGTTTATTGGCCCTGAAATCAAATGCTACTTTGGTCACGTTTCCTTTTCCATTATTTTCCTAACATAAAAAACACAATAAACAAAATAAGAGCTTTGGAAAAGAAAAACATATAAGCTATTCCATCAAAATACAGTTTGGTGTAGTTAAAAAAGAAAGCTATCTGTGAGTGAGTCCAGGAAAAGATAAAGAGGCAAGGCAGAAATTAAGAGCTATAAAGTAGATCCAGAATGGCAACAATGAGGGCAACTGTTCTTTGGTAATTCTGAGATGAAGCAAAGTTTATTTAAAACAAAAACAAAAATACAACACAACAAATTGACTTGATTAGTTTATTTTTAACCTAGCATTATAATTATGTCTGAAATATACATTTTCTTTTTTTATTTTAAATGATTTTATTTGTATAATTAAATAGTTATACATGGTACAAAATTAAACTTTTACGTAAAAATATCAATGGTGGTAGTGATTATATGCTGGGAAATCAGTTCCAATCCTATGTAGGGTTTCCTAGGCTGTGAATCTTTTCAGGAGCAGAAAACCTCATCTTTCTCCCCACAGGGGGAACAGCTGGTAGTTTCAAACTGCTGATCTTGTCTCTTAGGGATCCAGGTATCTTCCAGAAGGAATCATTGTTACAAGTTTGGTGATTACTCTCATGTTGTTGTTGTTAAGTGCTGTAGAGTCAATTCCGACCCATAGCAACCCTGTATAGGGTTTCCAAGGAGCAGCTGGTGAGCTTGAACTATTGACATTGCAGTTCAAACGACTTTGCAGTCTGATGCATTAGCACACAGCGCCACACCAGGACTCCGATTACTGTTTTT
>NW_006408585.1:1657588-1663927 GCF_000296735.1 Chrysochloris asiatica
ACAAAGACTTCCCCCTACCCCCCTTTAGTATAATTTCTTTTTCTTAGTCTTTTACAATAGTGGTCTTATGCAGTATTTCTCTTTTTGTGACTGACTAATTTCACTCAATTACTCTTATAGACATATATTTATTTACTTTATCCTTCATACAAATGGTAACATGCTATTCTGTTTTGGACTTTGCTTTTCCATTGGAAATATATTGTAGCAATTTCCCTTTTCCTTTAGTTACCAACTGAAACCACTGCCTTCAAGTTGATTCCGATTTATAGTGACCCCACAGTACAGAGTAGAACTATTTCCTGGGGTTTCTGATACTGTCAGTCTTCACAGAAGCAGACTGTCTGCCTCACCTTTCTTCCATAGAGTGACTGGTGGGTTAGAACTACCGACCTTTCAGTCAGTATCCCAATACTTAATCTATACTACACTATCAAGGTCCTTATCCACCAATTACTGGATACTGACTGTGTGCTATGGGGTTCTGGTGTGGTGCTGTAGGATAAATACTGGACTGCTAACTGCTAACCAACCACAGGGTCAGAAGTTGAAACCCATCAGCTGTTCTGTGGAAACCCTGTGTAAGGGTGTATGAGTCAGAATCAACTTGTCAGCACTTAACAACAGCAACAGTAGTTTGGTATTGCTAGCTGAAGGTTTCCAGTCTTTTGGTACTATGAATAATGACACAATTATTCATATTTGTGTTTGAATACGTAGCTGTGTGAAGGAGTGTACACATTTGAATTTTAACAGAAAATGTAATATTGCCCTCCCTAAAGAGTATACCAATTTACATTCCTACTTGCAATATAGAGAACCTGGTGTTTGACAATCTTACTAATGCATATATTTAAAAAAATTTTTTATCTTTACCAATAGGAAAAATAATTTTAACATTGTATTTAATGTCAGAAAGATTGGACTTTACGTAGGTTTATTGGTCATCTATATTTTCTTTTCTGTGAACTGTTTATTCAAAGTCTTTGTCTATTAGATTGTTGGCTTTCTACTTACTGATTTTTTAAACTGTACCTTTTAATTTTTATTTATTTATTTTTTAAGTCATTGCTCTACTTTCAAATGATATATGCTTCAAGGGTAGTTTAAGAACCTTGCAACAGTGTGTTTCAATTTCTCCTCTTCCCTCCTTAGTGATTTGTTGTCACACATTTCCACCTACATACGCAATGAAACTCATGAAATAGTTCTCTTATCTTTGTTCCAGTAGATAATGTGGAATGTGACGACTGAGAAGCAGGATAATACAGTAAAACACAGTATAGTTTTAGAGTTGATCAAATTTTTCTTTGCAGTTTGTGATGCATTTTATCAGTGTTTTTTTTTCTCTGGGAAAAAAAAAAAAACAGCAATAACTTTGTTTTGTAAAATATTTTCATGGGATATACAATTTTTCAGGTTGCCAGCTTATTGTTTCTCTCAGCATTTTATAGTTACTATCTTCTGGCTTACATAGTTCTTGAGAGATGGTGTGTGTCATTTTTGTCTGTAATACATGTATTACATGTATTACTGTTAATATTTTCTTTTTGACACCAAGTTTTGAGCCATTTGAAATGATGTAACATGATATGCTTTTTAATGCTTTTTTCTGCTTCAGATTAATTGATTTTCTTAGAACTGTATGTATATTGTTGTTAGGTCATAGCGACCCTATGCAAAATGAAACATTGCCTGGTCCTGTGCCATCCTCACAATTATTGTTACACTTGAGTCCATTGCAGTGCTACTGTATTAATCTATCTCCTTTGGGGCTCTTCCTCTTTTTCCTCTAACCCTCCACTTTACCAAGCATGATGTCCTCCTTCAGGGATAAAGTTTCTCCATCCTATCTTCGAAGGAGTGTTCTGGCTGTACTTTTTCCAACGCAGATTTATTGTTCTTCTGGCAATCCATGGTACTTTTAATATCCTCCAATACCATAACTCAAATGCATTGATTCTTCTCCAACTTTCACATCCATATGGCGGTGGCAGTGTGCCATGGATTTGGTCCCGACTCACAGCGACTCTGTGTAGGGTTTCCGAGGCTGTAAATCTTTATGGGAGCAGAAACCGTCATCTTTATGAGGCTATCGAAAATACTATGGCTTGGGTCAGGTGCATCTTAGTCCTCAAACTGGTATTTTTACTCTTGAACACTTTAAAGAGTTCCCTATGCAAGACTTCTGGCAAGATGGTGCACTAGGCAGACCCACTATACAGACCCTCTAAAACAAAGATACGACAGAACAAATAAAACAGATATGGATGGAAATTCTGGCACCTTGAATTTCAAAAGAAAGGTTAAAAAGGTGGATGGAGTGTTTGCTGGGAGGAGAGGCCCAGCAGGGAGAGCAAGAAAGTGAGGCTGATTGGTGAATGGCTCATCAAACACGACTCAACCATCTTGACATTTGGCAGCTGAGGGAGGCCTGGCAAAGCAGATTTGTGTGGGTGACAGGAAAAGTGCAATTTCTTCTTTTTCTCCCTTCTTCCCTGGTGACCAGAGGTGCGGCCATTCGCCCCCAGCATAGACCCTACTCTCTGGGAGTTTGGAGCCACATGGTTGGGAGCCATGCCAGTGTGTGTTGGGGACTGGCTGCATCACTATGGTGTGCTGCTTTGGTGCCTACATTCAGGTGGGATTGGGTCCAGACCTACAAAACCCATAGAGTCTACAGACCAAAATTTAACCAGTCACCCTGCCCCCCACTACCCTGTGGTCCTAACTGACCCTGAAACCAGCGCCATCAAGGGCCCCCATGAACTACTTCTGGATTGAGTGCCCTGAACATAGATAACACTGAGGCCAATAAGAAGTCCATCTAGGGCCAGGAACTCTGCAGTCACATCCTTCCACAACCACCTCCTGAGCTCCTTGAATTGCAGGAGCTCACCAGAGATTTTCCCACTCCAAGTCCAACAACTGCACTTTGTTTTTACAAATACAGCAACCCCATAATGCTCCAGAGACAATAGACAATTTTAGCTCACACGGAGAAACAAGAAAGCATGGTTTAAACAAATGACCAAGATGCAGAGACAGAAAACATTTCTGAGGAAGAAAAGGTAATGGAACTAACTGAAAAATGATAGGTCCCTTCAATGCATTGACAGAAAGATTAAGGGCAGCAAGGAAAACACAGAAAAAACTTTAGAAGAATTCAAGAAAACACTGTAAGAACAGACAAAATAAATGCAAAATTTGAAACAATACATAACCTGCAATTAGAAATCCAGAAATGGACAATACATTGAAAGGGTAAAGGCAATGGAAGCCCGAATTAGTGAACTGGAAAATAATCTAGGATAAGCACTGGACTACAAGGTCATTTGAATCACAAGGTTGGCAGTTCAAACTTACCAGCTGCTTGTCAGAAACCTTATACAGGGTCACTTAGAGTCAGAACCAACTCTAGGGCACTTAACAACAACAACAGAAGAACAATTGGAAAAAAAGAATGTTTGTTTTCACTAAGGTATCATTCACATACCAGATAATACACCCATGTAAATAGTTTATAGCCACAGAATTGTGACAGTCACTACAATCAATTTTAGAAAATTTTTATAAACTCCAAAAGATATTTGTTACCCATTAGCAATCACTCCCCCTTTTTATCCCAAACCCTCCTAACCCTGTTGTTGTTAAGTGCAGTCGAGTCAATTCTGACCCATAGTGACCCTGTATAGGGTTCCCAAGGAGCAGCTGGTGAGCTTTAACTGCCAGCCTTACAGTTCAAATGACTTTACAGCGCCACATCGGGACTCTTCCTCCTAACCCCAGGCCACCGCAAAATCTGGGACTGTCATATGAACAGAATAACACACTATATGGTCTGTTGTGACTGGACACATTAATAGTGTTCTTAAGGCTCACCTATGTTTTAGCATTCCTTTTTATTGACGAATAATGTGGCGCTGTGGGTTAATGCTCCAGACTGCACAGCCGTTTGAACTGCAAGGTTGGCGGTTCAAGCTTACCAACTGCTTCTCAGAAACCCTATACAGGGTTGCTGTGGGTAGGACCCGACTCGACAGCACTGAACAACAACAACAATGCCCCATTAGGTTGTGTATTCATTTTCTAGGTCTTCTGTTGATTAATTATCACAAACTGATGACTTAGAACAACAGAAATATATTCTCTCATGATTCTGGAGCCTAGAAGCCTGAAATAAAGTGTTGGCAGAGCCATATTCCCCTGACGGGTCTACAGAAGAATTCTTCCTTGTCTATGTCTACCATCTGAGGGTTGCCAGCAATTGTTGGTATTCCTTGTTTTGTAGTTGCATCATTCTGGTCTCCGTCTCTGTCATTTTCCCTATACATCTTTTTGTATTTTCACATAGCAGCTTCTCTTTTCTCTGTGTTTCTATGTATCCTCTTCCTGTCTTTTAATTTCAGGCTCCCTTCACTCCAATATGATTCCACCTTAACTTCAACACATTTATAAATAACTTATTTCCAAATATCATCACATTCACAGGTCCTGGAGGGTTACTATTCAACCCATTGCACATAGATATATAATTTATTTATCCGTTCATCATTTGATGGACATTGGGTTGTTTCTACTTTGGGGCTATTATGAATAATGCTGCTATGGATATTTCTGTACAGAAATTTGGACTAAAGTTTTCATTTCTCTTGTGTTACTTAACTGGTTTTCTAAGTCCTTAATATTTGGGTGAGCTTTGTCTTTCATTGGGGGTACAAATCAGAAATATATTTTCTTAAATTGTTATTTCTTTTCTTTATGATATTTTCTGCCAAGCTGAAAATTTTCATTTTATATATTAGTCATTTCTTATATGCTTTATGGGTCTTATGTGAAACTTAGAATAGTGATTTTATGATTTCATTTTTTATGTTTAAATCTTTGAACCATCCTTTACTTTAAGGAAGGAATACAAGTTAATGATTCCCAATAGCCCATTTTCTTAATAACCCATTTTTTTTCCCTACTAACTTGGACTGTAACATTTACCACATATCGAGTTTGAGAATGTATTTGGGCCTATATCAATCTCTTTTCGTGTGTGACTTGAGTGAAAGTTTACAAAACAGATCATCAGCCTCACATTCAACAAATCATACACTTTGTGTCATTACAATGATTGCAATCCCTTCCATGTACCATCAAAGAACAGTGTTTACCTTTATTCATTCTAACTGTTACATTCCTCCCTGTGTCTTCCACTCTTGTCTTTCCTGTGCCAACCTCCCTCTTGTTGTGCATTGCCTTCCCCATCACCCAAGTTAACATGTGTCTACCTTCTACTCTTTGAATAGTTTCCCCATGCCTCCCACGCTTGGTAACCATCATAGATAGTTTCTTTTAACAAGAAAACCGTTTCTTAGGTTTTTACAACAGTAGTATCATATATTATTTGTCCTTTTGTGATTGACTAATTTTACTCAGCATAATGTCCTCCAGAATCAGCCATATTATGAGGAATTTCACAGATTTGTCAGTATTCTTCAATGCTGCATAGTATTCCATTGTGTGTAGTTACTGAAGCTTGTATCCCTTCTGCTATTGTCTGTCTCTTGACTGGTATACTTAATCTATTTATATTCAGTATAATTATCAATAGATATGAAATGGTTGCTGTCATTTTGCTGTGTATGTTTTTGTGGTGTTGCTAGTTTCTGTGTTCCATATAAATATCTATGCTGAGTTCATTTTGCTTGTGGGTTTTCATTTCATTTTCTTCATTGCTGTTGTTTAAATGTTTACTAAATCTTTCTTTCTGATATTCCTCTTTCTTATCCTGATGTATAAGTATTAACTTAATTTGAGGTTACCCTGTAATTGATTAATTTTTTTTTTCCTTGTATAAAACCGTCTGTTTCATTTTGAAAACAACTTGACTTCCTCACCATTTGGAAGTTCTTTATCTACACTATCCCCTGTTTTTGCTTAATAGTTGACTTCATTGTAAGTTCATATCTCTGGTTCAGTATTTTCAGTCTTGTAGGTTTATTTTACTTTGGATACTTCTATATCTGGATTGATTTCTGGGTAGTGTTGTCATGTATGTTAATCTTAGGATGTTGTCTGCAGTTTTTGTTTCTCAGTCCAGAGAACACCCTTTAGAATTTTTTGAAAGTTTGTTTGGTTATTACAAATTCCTTTTAATTTCTATTTATCTGGAAATGTCCTAATTTCACCGTTGTATTTGAAGGAGAGCTTTGCTGGTGTATGATTCTTACTTGGCAATTTTTTTCTTTCAAAGTTTTGTGTATGTCATCCCATTCATTGCCTTCTTGGTTTCATGATTTCTGCTGAGTCTGCTGTTTTTTCTTTGTAGGTAACTTTTCTTTTGTGTAA
>NW_006408585.1:1664027-1702829 GCF_000296735.1 Chrysochloris asiatica
TGTGTAAATTTAGGCAGGTTGTGTTTATCTAAAATGTATCCATCTCTTATAAGTTTTCAAATTTGTTGGAGTATAACTCTTCATAGTATTCTGTTATTATCCTTTTGATTTCCTTTGGTTCCGTTGTGACATCTCCCATATGGTTTGGTAACTTTTCTTTTTTCTTGAGCTGCTCTCAGGATATTTTCCTTGTCTTTGGTTTTGGAGAGTTTTATTATTATATATACTGGTGGTTTTCTTTTGGGGTCTACCCTATTTGGAATTAGTTCAGCTTCTTGAATGTTGTCTTCTCATCTTTCTTGATGTTAGGAAAGTTTTCTTTCATCAACTCTTCAACAATTTTGTCTCTGTTTTTTATTGTATCTTCCTGTTTTGGAATTCCAGCCATCTGTATGTTATTCCTCTTCATGGAGCCTCATGCTTTCCTACAATTTTTCATTCTGTTCTCAGATTGTTCTTCTAGCTTACTAGTATTGAGAGATTTTATCTTCAAGGTCAATAATTTGGGCTTCCATTGCTTCAAATCTACTCCTTTGTCCTTTCAGTGTATTGCCCATTTCTGAGATTTTAGTATTAACTGTCTGGATTTCTATTTGTAGGTTTTGTATTGATTCAAAATTTTCAGTTTTTATAGTGTTTTCCTTAAATTTTCTGAATCTTTTTCTGTTTTCTTTACTGTCCTCTTTCTTTCTGTCAATCTGTTGTTGCTGATAAGTGCCATCAAGTTGGTTCCAATTCATAGCAACCCTGTATAGGGTTTCTGAGGAGCAGCTGGTGGGTTTGAACTGATGACCTTGTGGTTTGAAGTCCAGTGCTGATTCTGTAGCACCATACCAGGATTCAGTCTGTTGAGGGTACCTAAATATCATTCTTTAAAATTCTTTCTCAGGTAGTTCTTTTACCTTATCTTCCTCAGAAACATTTTCTAGCTCTGCATCTTGCTCATTTGTTTGAGTCACTCTCATTTCTTTGTGTGTGCTAAACTCTTTTGTTGTCTCTGAGGCATTGTTGTGTCATTGTATTTGTATTTAATTGGTAATTGTATGTTGGTGTGTTCATAGGCTCTCTCCAACTGCCCACTGGTAGGTGTGATTCGAGAATGGGAAGGTATGTGCCATTTTCCGTTTGCCATTCATGCAGCTCCATTTGTGGTGGGTTTGGCTGGTGTTTATTGTTGATCAGTTGGTATAGGAGCTAGTCCAGTGGGTGGAGCCACAGAGTGGCTGAAATGTATTGTCATAGTTGCTGTCTCCCATTGTGTGGGGCAAGGGGAGAAAACACACACAGGAATACAAGTAGGCAAAAACAATATAATAATTGGGAAAAAATGTGTAGCAACAAGAAAAATATGGTAGTTAATAAGAGAAAAGATGGGCAGGAACGTACAGCTGTACAAGAGAAAAAGAAATAAAGAAAAGTAAGAGAAAAACACTAAAAGAAGAGAGAGAGGGAAGATGAAAAGAGACACTAGAGAATAGTAAAGAAAAATAAAGAGGAAAAAAGAGGATGGAAATGAAAAACAAGAAAAGAAGAAGAAACAAAAGTAGAGGTAGAAAGGCTAAAAATCAAGGGAAGGGAAAGTGAACAAGGAGGAGAAGAAAGAATGAAAACACAGAAATGATGAAACAACAAAAGGAAAAGGAAAAAAACAAACAGTGTATTTGTTGGACCCAGAGAGGAGAAGACTCTGGGGGCTCCTGCTGGCTCCTCCTGAGGTGGGTAGAGAGGGATGTGACAGCTGAGTCCCCAGCCTTAGATGGAGTTCCTGTGGGCCTAGGTGTTGTATACATTCAGGGCACCCAATCTAGAAGTAGTTCCTAGAGACCCTTCAGTTTGCTAGTGTCAGTGTCTGTCAGAACCAGAGGGCAGTTGGGGCCAAGGTGGCTAATTATGAAGGTTTCTGCTAGTCTGATTCTAGCCTAGAGATGCTGTAGGGTCTGCAGATCTGATTCCAGGTGCATTAGGCACCTGCCTCACAGTGGCTCAGACTGCACAGCTGTGAACTCCCAGAGAGCAGGCTCTGCACTGGGGGTAGATGAGGGTAGAGACCAGCCTTATCAATGTTATCAAGGAGAGTGTGGGCCGCAAGACAGAATCGCACTTTCTTTGTTGCCTCTGTGAATCTGTGCCATCTGGCCACCATATTTCGGTTTCTCTAAACTGGGAAAGTTCAAGATGGCCGTGCTGCATCTGACTGGCAATCCATTCACCAGTCAGCCTCGTTTCACCGTCCCTGCGCAGCTTCTCCTCCCAGGAGCGATTCAACCCATTCCTCTAACCTTTCCTCCAAAAATTGGAGTTCTAGGATTGCCCTCTGTGTCTGTCTCTAGTGGTCTTCCATATCTTTGTTGTTGTGGTGGTGGTGATGCTTCTGTACCAACTGGAGTTGGTTCCTACTCTTAACAACCCTGTATAGGGTTTCCGAGGCTATTCATCTTTATGGGAGCAGAAAGCCTCATCTTTCTCCTGCAGAGCAGCTGGTGGATTCAAACTACTGACCAGGGGTTGCAGCCCAGCTCATAATTCCAGGGCTGCTTTGTTGTAGAAGGTATGGTGTGCCCCCCTGGTCCTCCATCTTGCCAGAAGTTTCTTTAATACATTAATACATATGGTATTTACTGCAAGTTCTATATACTTGTGTTGTACATAATATATATATATATATATATATATTTTTTTTTTTTTTTAAATTATCTTTGTTGTCTTTTATTTGTTCATATTTTCTATCTGTACTTTATTTTAATTTATTAGGAGCCCCGATGTGGCATGTGGCACTGTAGAATAAGCAGTGAACTGCTAACTGCAAGGTCGACAGTTCAAATCCACCAGCTGTTCCATGAAAGAAAGAGGAGGCATTCTGCTTCCATAAAGATTTATATAATCTTGGAAACCTTATACAGGGTCTCTATGAGTTGGAATTAATGTTATGCCAATGAGTTCGATTTTGATGTGAGTTCTCAACTAAAACTAAGGTTTTTTTTTCTATTTTAAACTCTTTTATTTTTACTAGAAAGATAAAGTTATAACTTTCACATTTAAGTCTTTAATCTACCTTCAATTGTTTTTATAAATATTGTGATATATAAATCCAATATATGTTTATAGAGATAATTGACCTAGCACTATTTTTGAATAGGTTATCTTTTTTCACTTATCTGCAATGCTACTTCTGTCACATACCAACTTTCTACTCGGAAGCTCAGAGTCCTGGTGTGGCACTTTGGATTAATGCACTAGATTGAAAGTCGATTTGAACAACAAGGTTGACGGATCAAGCTCACCAGCCACTCCTCGGAAACCCTATACAGGGTTGCTATGAGTGGGAAATGACTCGACAGCACTTAACCGACTCAGCGGCCCTAAACAGCAATAATATGTGTATAAGGAGACATGGTGCACAGTGGGTTAAGCATTGGGCTGCAAACTAAGAGGTGGACAGTTGGAACCCATGTGCACTCCATGGGAGAAAGACGAGGCAGTCAGCTTCTGTAAAGATTTACAGACTTGGAAACTCTTTGGAGCAGTTCCACTATGACTGTTAGGGTAAACATGAGTCAGGATTGACTCAGTCGGTTTGGGGTATTTAGTTGTAGGTATAATTCAGGGCTCTTTATCTGTTTCACTGGTCTTTTTGTCTGTTTATATAATAATTATTGTTGTTCAGTTCTGTTGAGTTCTGACTCATAACAAATCCAGTATAGGTTTTCCAAGGAGCAGCTAGTGAATTCACACTGCTGACCTTGAGGTTCAAACTGACCTGTGGCTCTTCAACAGTATGATTGCTTTAATTGATTTAATTTCTTTAGAGCAAGTCTTGTTATCTGTTAGTGCAAGTTAATGATAAGTATTTGTCTTTCTTTACAAATTGTATGGTCTGCAAAGCAAAGATAGTTGATTATCTTGCTCTTAACAGAAAAAGTTTACCAACCCCTAGATTATGCCTGTGGAAGTAGAGAGAAATGGATGAATCCAAAAGCTATTGAGGGGGACTGTATTGTATATGGAGTTTGCTGAACTTCCAGACTAATACAGACTAGGAAGAAGTAAAGGCAAACCACTTCTGATGGTTAACTTCTGAAGACTTTGTGACTAGCAGCAGAACACTGTCTGATACAGTGCTGAAAGATGAGCCTTCAGGTTGGAAGGCACTCAAGATACAACTGGGGAAGAGCTGCCTCCTCAAAGTAGAGTTGACCTGAATGACATGAATGGAGCAAAACTTTCAGGACCTTCATTTGCTGATGGAGCACAACTCAAGATTAAGAAGAAAAAGTTGTAAATATCAATTAATAGTTGGAATGTGGAATATATAAAGTATGAATCTAGGAAAGTTGAACATCATCAAAGATGAAATAGTACACATAAACACCAATAGCCTAGGCATTAGTGAGCTGAAATGGACAGGTATTGCTTATTTTGAATCAGTCATATGATTTACTATGTCAGGAAAGACAAATTGAAGATGATTGGCATCACATTCATCATCTAAAAGAATATTTCAAAATCTATCTTAAAGTACAGTGCTGTCTATGATAGGATAATATTCATGTGCCTACAAGGAAGACCAGTTAATACTACTGTTATCAAAATTACCTACCAACCACTAAACCCAATGATGATAAAATTGAAGAATTCTGCCACCCTCTTCCGTCTCAAATTGATCAAACATTCAATCAAGATGCATTGATAACTACTGGTGATTGGAATGCAAAAGTCAGGAACAAAGAGGAGGGATCTGTAGTTGAAAATATGACCTTAGTGATAGAAACAATGCTGGGGATCTCATGATAGGATTCTGCAAGACCATTGACTTATTCATTGCAAATACCTTTTTTAAAACAATATAAAAGTAAATATACATATGAATCTCATAATATGATAGAATATACAGGAATTAAATTGACTGTATGTGTGGGAAGAGACTATGGAGAATCTCAGTATCATTGTGGCCCTTAAGGATCAACAACTTGACTATAAGGTTGATTTGAACTGCATGGTCGGTGGTTCAAATTCACCAGCTGCTCCTCAGAAACTCTGTACAGGGTCACTATGAGTCAGAACCGACTTGACAGTACTTAACAATTACAATGTATCTGTGGGGAAAGACTATGGAGAATCTCAGTATCATCAACCAAAACAAGGTTAGTGGGCAGACTGTGGAACAGACCATGAAATCACTCATATGCAAGTTCAGGCTGAAGGTGAAGAAACTTTGAAAATGTCCATGAGAACCAAAATATGACCTTGATTTGATGCATTAGACACCAATGACCAAAGACTAGAAGAGTTGTGGCATGACATCAAGATCATCATTCTTGAAGAAAACCAAAGGTTATAAAATAAATAAATAAGAAAGAAAGAAATGACAAAAGTGGATGTTAGAAGAGACTCTGAAACTTGCTCTTGAATGTAGACAAGCTAAAGCAACTGGAAGAAATGATGACGAAAAGGAACCTAACAGAAAAATTTCAAAGAGAAGCTTGAGAAGACAAAGTAAAATATTACAGTGAGATGTACACAGACCTGTAGTAAGAAAACCAAAAGGGAAGAACATGCACAGCATTCCTTAATCTGAAAGAACTGAAGAAAAAAACTCAAGCCTTGACTTGAACTATTGAAGGATTCTATGGGCAAAATATTGAACAGTGTTGGATGCATCAAAAGAAAATGGAATATGTAGAGTTGATGCACAACCATTTCAAGAGGTAGTATTATCAAGAACTGAAAGTACTGAAGGAAGAAATCCAAGCTGCACTGAAGGCACTGGTAAGAACAAGGCTCCAGGAACTGATGGAATACAAATTGAACTGTTTCAGGAAACTTTTGCAGCTCTGGAGGTGCTCACTCATCTATGCCAAGAAATTTGGAAGTCAGCTACCTGACCAACTGACTGGAAGAGATCCATATTTGTACCCATTCCAAAGAAAGATGACCTAACGGAATGTGGAAATCATCTAAGCATATCATTAGTGTCACAAAAAAGTAAAATTTTACTGATTTAATTCAAAAATGACTTCAACAATACATTGACAGGGAGCTGCCAGAAATTAAAGCCTGATTTGGAAGAGGACGTGGAACTAGAGATATCATAACTGATGTCAGATGTTTCCAACTTTCACATTCCAATCACTGGTAATTATCAATGTCAGCTTGATCAATTTGAGACTGAGGAAGTTTGTAGAAGTCTTCAATTTCTTCATCTTGGTTTTGGCAGTTGGTGTTCAAATTTGAATAATAGTTGTACTATTATTGTAGGAGTATAGATATTATCTAATCAAAAGCAGCATGGTAGTTTGGGATTGTTTGTGAAATGTTCTTTTTGACAATGAATGTGGCACCATTCCACTTGAATTTATCATTCCTAACATAGTAAACCGTAAGAGTGTCTGATTTAGAACAGGTAGTGCCTATCCATTTCAGCTCACTAATGCCTAGGGTATCAGTACTGTTTCATTATTGATGACTTCCAATTTTTCCATATTCATACTTCTGTGCATTTCATGTTATGATTACTAATCAGCTTTTGCTTCTCATTTTGAGTTGTACACTACCATCAAATGAAGGTCTTGAAAGCTTTGCTCTGTCCGCATCATTATGGTCAACTCTACTTTGAGGAGCCAGCTCTTCCCCCAGTCATATTTTGAGTGCCTCCCAACCTAAGTTGACTTATATTCTGGCATTATAGCAGGCATTGTTTTGCTGCTATTCATGAGGTTTTCGGTGTCTAAACTTTGAGTAGTGGTTGGCCCCTCCTTCTTCCTAGTCTGTCTTGGTTTGGAAGCTCCACTGAAACCTGTCCACCATAGGGGACCCTGCCACACTGTGGCACAGCTCCCAGCATCACAGCAACATGCAAGGCACCACAGAGTGACAAACTGACTGACAAATGGGACTCCGCTCTAAAGGGCAGCCTGATTTTCCTTACATGATTTTGTCACATAGTAATTGAGAATGGGTAATGATTGTGAACTGGTTTCCTCAATAAAGAGGAAGGAAGTCCAGGAGCCATCATCTACCATATGAACCGAAGAGCAGAGAAGCAGACGCAAGAGATGGTCCAGTTTATAAAGTTTATAATTCCAGTTTCTTCTTGATACTTTGCTTCATTCTACTGCAGGATTCTGTGAGACACTCTGTATGTATCCTTATAATACATCTCTTCTCCCTCTCCCTCTTTCTCTTTCAACTTGAGATAATTCAAATGGGTTACTTATCTGTTTAGACTCCTAATACATACTGGTTTGCCTACCTTTCAAATAACCATATATTTAATAATTACAGTATAATAAGTTAATATTGATTTACTGATTTTATATTATAAATAATTTATAATAAGCATTTTTCTATTTAAATCCTTACCCACAGTTCCATCTCCTTAGTATAACATCTAAGAGAAGGACAACTGGGCCAATGTATATGAACCTTTGAAGGTCTTTTACATACTGGTAAAATGCTTTCCAGAAAGGTTGTATAATTTTCATTCCCCTTGGTTCAAACTCACCAGCTGCTCCTTGGAAACCCTGTACAGGGTGGCTTTGAGTTGGAACCGACTCAAAATCACGTAGTAACAACTTAGCAAGCAGTGTATGAGAGTCCTTGTTTGGCACTGTAGGATAAGCACTGGAATGCTAACCACAAGGTCCAGGGTACCAACTTACCAGCTGCTCCTCAGAAACCCTATACAAGGTAGCTATGAGTGACCTGATGGCATGTAACAGCAACCAGCAGTGTATGGGAGCCCTGGAGGTGCAGTGGGTAGAGCTCTCAGCTGCTAACCTCAAAACAGGTCATTCTGACCTCCTTCCAGTGGCTCCCCAAGAGAAAAGACCTGGCAGTCTGTTTCCATAAAGATTATAGCCCTGATTCGATGAACTTGACCTACACCTATGGCTGCAGTAGCTCAAAAGAGGGAAGAAATTTTTACAGTGAGGAGCATTCCCACCCCCTCCATACACAGAGTAGACAGGAATGGGCAACTTGGACACTGGCTACCCAAAATGGGGTGGGGGGAGGCTATAAAGGCAAGAAGTGACTGGCTTAAAAGCTTTCTAGAGGGTGCAGAGGAAGGTAGAATCTCCACTGAGTCGTATCCAATCTGTCTGGGCAGGGCTAATGAAAGGAGACGGGGATAGGTCTCTTATGGTATAATAGTGAATAATTGTTATCAGAACTGACTGTGAGGGTTGGAATTGTAAAGGTTGACGTTTTCTAGCAAAAGGAGAGGGTGGTTGACTTTGCAGTCAGGAGCAGAGGTCCCTGGGACCATCAAGGGAGAAGAGTGGAGTGCGGGACCCTACCCAGAGAAACAGTGACACTAAAGATGGAGGCAGAGACAATGACATGGAGAGATGGAGCAGCTGGGAACTCTAGACCCAGAGAGGGAGAGGGGCTGTGTCCTGATGACCGGGGAGCAGGCTTGCAGGGTATACCCTTTTGGTTGGTTGATGATGCATGGAGGGGATTGTAACCATTGCAATGAAACGGTATACGATAGGATGAATGTAAAGCTAATATTCTCTCATGTAAACTATCACATGATTCACAATAAAACATTGAAAAAAAAAAATATTATAACCCTGAAAACTGTATGGGGCAGTGTGCTTTGTCCTACAGGGCCCTATGAGTTGGAATTGACTTAATGACAACAACAGCAGTGTATGAGGACAGGCATATGTGTCATTAATGTGTCATCTTTGTCATCTGTTGTTTATACTATCCATTCCTAGAATTCAAGGTAGAATTTTTTTTCCCAATGTTTACCTTTCTAGTTTAAGTTTGAAATTTAGAAATTATTAAGTAGCAGTTTTTATGATAGCTTTCATAATAAATCACTCTTTAACTTTTGCTAGTTTAATGAATATGAATGGAAAACACTACAGTATAAAAAATAATTCTGCTTATGTGATAAATAGTTGAGAAAAGCATATCAGGAAGAGTAAAACTATTTGATAGAATAACTGAAGGAAATGTTTAGATAAAGCTTCTCCATAGAATAATGTGTAATGAAAAGATTAGATAGTGGTTTGAAATTAAAAGCATTTAGGAGCTCATGTGATTTGTTGTGAGTTTGGAATATCTTTATTAGAAAATAATGTGAAGGACATATAAATTTTTGCTTTTAGCTTTTAAAATCAATCTAGGTATTTAATTTTAATAAAAACATTTTTGTTAGAGGAAATACATAAAAGTATTCATCAAACAACACAGTCTGAAGAAATCTATACATGAGCGGCACCATAACATAGTGATTATGAGCTCAGATTCTGGAGTCAGATTTCCTGCATTTGAATCCCAGCTCTGAAACTCAATACCTAGATGATCTTGAAGAATTCACTTGGCCTCTGTCTCAGTTTCATTTATGTTGTTGTTGTCATTACAAGTGCCGTCGAGTTGGTTTTCACTCATCGTGACCCTGTATAGGATTTCTGAGAACAGCTGGTGAGTTTAAACTGCTGACCTCGTGGTTACCAGTCCGAAATAAACTCTAGGATTTGCCATATAGGGGGTTAAATGTGCTAGTGTGTGTTAAAGCTCTTAGAAAAGTGTCTGGTACCTAGTAAGTTGTATGTTAAATAAAATTCTTTATTAACATCACACCATGATATGGAACAAATCCACATTCATTTATCCTAATATCTGCTTAGAATTGAATTGTGACTTAAAAGTCTGGCTAGATTAATGGATTGGAATGCCTCATTGGGTTCCATGGGAGCAGAGAGAAGTGGAGAATGAGAGTGGAGGGGAGCACAACTAATCTGTGTCAGAAATGAGTGGAAGGCTACTAAGACTGTGATGGCAGAGCAAACGAGGAAGAGGTAATCATGTGGCGCTGGAGGCTAAGCACTGGACCATAAGGTCTGTTTGAACTGCAAGGTTGGTGGTTCAAACTCACCAGCAGCTCCTCAGAAACCCTGTACACTTAACAACAGCAGCAGTCCTATGTAAGGAGCCCTGGGCGCGTAGTGGATTATGAGCTGCACTGGTAACCATAGTCAGTAATTTGAATCTACCAGTGGTTCTGTGAGGGAAAGGTGGGCTTTTTACTAAGACTTACAGCTTCAGAAACCCTATACAGGGTCGCTATGGGTCGGAACCGACTCACTTAACAACAGCATTCAAGTCTTCAGGGTTGGGAGCCAGTCGAGTACGGAGTGTCAGCAGCGCTTTTGGAGCTGCCTTGGCTCCTTTGGAGAGTGACTGGACTGAGACCATTTCAGTACAGTAGTTTTCAAAATACAAGAGGTGTTAAAATGGAAATCTCAAATTCTGCCTTTTCAAACGTCAGGTTTAGCAGTTCTATAATAGGACTGGTAGTGGTGGTGGTGGTGGTGTGCCACCAAGTCACTTCTGACTCACAGCAACCCTGTATGGGCTTTCCCAAGGAGCAGCAGGTGAACTAGAACTTCCAGCCTTGCATTCAAATTGCCTTTACAGTCCAGTGCATTAACCCACACCAGGATTCTGAAAACATGAATTTAAAAATAAATCTCCATAGAGACTAGATTTTAGACACTAGAGAAGTTTCCTGGGGTTTTCTAGCAGTTTGTTGTTGTTAGGTGCAGTTGAGGTGGCTCTGACTCCAGAGAGCCTGGGTACAGTAGAAGGAAACACGGTCCATCCTGCACCACTGCACGTTCTCACAGTCTTTGCAATGTGTGAGTCCATTGTGGTGGTCAGTGTTTCAGTCCATCTGATTGAGGGTCTTCCTCTTTTTTGCTCACCTTCCACTTTACCAAGCATGATGTTATCGGCCCAATGGTTAACCCACCACTCCCCAGGTGTCCCTGATATAAAATATAAGTAGTATAAAAGATTACACATATTTAATTGGTCTTTCCTGATAACATCTCCAAATACTTGAGGTCTTCAAGTCACATCCTTGCTTCTAAAGAACATTCTGACTGGACCGCTTCCAAGGTTGACATATGTGTTCCTTCTTCCAAGGTTGACACATGTGTTCCTTCCAAGGTTGACACATGTGTTCCTTCTTCCAAGGTTGACATATGTGTTCCTTCTTCTGGCAATCCACAGTCTATTCTGTGTTCTTCACCAACATCTGAATTATAATGCATCAGTTCTCCTTGGTCGTCCTTATTTCCAGTTTCCTTCTTCGCTCTTCCTTATTCTCAAATTCCTTATGTCCAGCTTTCATATGCTTGTGAGGCAATTGAAAATACTATGGTTTGGGTCAGGTAGCGCTAGACTATTTAAGAAACCATTAGATAAAACATACTTCAATCATTAAAGAGGTCTAGTGGCGAATTGCTTGCTGAAAGTGAAGAGGACTTAAAACATTTACTGATGAAGATCAAAGAGCACAGCCTTCAGTATGGATTACATCTCAATGTAAAGAAAACAAAAATCCTCACCACTGTACCAATAAACAACATTCTTATCAATGGAGAAAAGATTTAAGTTGTCAAGGACTTCATTCTTCTTGGATCAACTATCAACACTCATGGGAGCAGCAGTCAAGAAATCAAATGACGTATTGCATTATGCAAATCTGCTGCACAAGACCTTTTGAAAGTGTTGAAGAGCAAAGATGTCAGCGTGAGGACTAAGGTGCACCTGACTCAAGCCATGATATTTTCAATATGCATGCCAGAGCTGGACAATGAATAAGGAAATCATAGAAGAATTGATGCTTTTGAGTTATGGTGCTGGAGAATATTGAAAGTGCCATGGGCTGCCAAAAGACCCAATAGATCTGTGTTGGAAAAAGTGCAGCCAGAATGCTCCTTGGAGGCCAAAGATGGCCAAACTTCACCTCTCATACTTCTGACATATTGTCAGGAGTCAGTTGCTGGAGAATGATACCATGTTTGGTATGGTGGAGAGTCAGAGAAAAAGAGTAAGACCCCCAGCAAGATGGATTGGCCAAGTGGCAGCGTCAGTGGACTCAAGCATGGCAACAATAGTGAGGTTGGCCCAGGATCGGGCAGTGTTTCATTCTGTTGTGCATAAGGTCGCTATGAGTCGGTACCAACTCAATGGCACCTAACAACAACAAGTGGCGAATTGGAAACTGCCTAGAAGTCTGGATTTATTCAGTTTCTTTTTTTATACACTGGATGCTGGAGAGGGAATCAGGAATTTCTAGTTCATCTTAGCCATGTGTGAAAACGTAGCTTACCTGCACTTTGTAGTACAGTCATGCGAGTTATAGCATGTAAGTCCTTGTCTTCTGTCTGCACAACCCTTTCTCTGAAATAGGAATTGGAAATGGTTCTTGTTTTCTTTTCCGTGTTGTAGTCTGTGATGTAAAATAGAAATCACATCAAACCAAACCCACTGCTGTTGAATGCATTCTAACTCAGAGTACCTGTAAGGTGTAGAACTAACTGCTCCCGGATTTCCAAGACCATACATTTTCACCAGAGCAACCGGTCTCATCTTTCTCCCATGGATTGCCAGGTTGGTTTGAATTGCTGACCTTGCGATTATCGGCCCAGTGGTTAACCCACTACTCCTCATGTCTCCCTGATATAAAATACAGGTAGTATAAAAGATTACAAGTTTTAAAAATTCTAATTAATATTTATGAGATCTATTGGTAAATTAAGGAGATTTGGTAGCTTAATGGATTCTAAGTCAGGCTGCTAGTTGCAAAGTCAGCAGTTAAAAACTACCAGCCACTCTGCGGGAGAAAGATGAGGCTTTTGGCTCCTGTAAAGATTTACAGCCTCAGAAACCCTGTACAGGGTCACTGGGAGTCGGAACTGACTCCACAACCAATAACTACCACTACCACCATGATCATTGGTAAATTAACTCTTTGTGACTAAGGAGTTTGGATAAGAAGACGTTATCTAAGCTGATATCCAGTGTAAGTAGGTCAAAACAATAGATTGAAATTAGACTTACAAATGTTTGACATTACTTTATGTTGATGTGTACCGTAAATGACTGTACATTTGTCAGTTTTGGTTTTAACCTTTTTACCCCATATAAGGAAACATCAAAAAGTTCACGGAAAAAATTCATGATCTTTTAATCCAATTTTTCTATGAACTTTTTGAAGCCCCTTCTCATGTTATATTTTTCATTAGAAAGTAGAAAGTACAATGAAGTTGAAAAAAAATTCTGGTTGAGCTTTTTTTCTTTAATGCTCTTACTATAGAAAATATGATCCAATTCTCCATGCGCTACTATTAGTTGTTTTATGTTTCTGTACAACTCAGATTGCTATGTTTTAGAAAATAATATTTTACATGCTTAAGCTACAGAATCTTACTTAATAATGCTTGTTCTAAAACAAATTTTTTAAGTTCCCTTTCTTAAGTTTACTCCAAAGGGTATTCAGAATGGCAGCGTGTGGCGTGGTAGGATAAGCATTAGAGTGCTAACCGCAAGGTTGGCAGTTCAAACCACTAGCTGCTCCTTGGAAACCGTATACAGGGCAGAACTTAACAACAATAACAATGGTGGATTCTACAGATACTCTTAAAACGGAAAGCTACTGTTGAATTTGACCTCAAGTTATCATGAAAGTGATCTAATAGTATAGGCCCAAGATTCCCAGTGGCAGTGAACAAACCAAACTTAACTCCCTTCCCCATGGGACCTACATTCTTGAGGAGGGAGATAGATAAGTAAAATATACCCTGTGTCAGAGATAAAGGCTATGTAGAAAAATAAAGCAGAGAGGCACACAGGGAATCATGAGGGAGGAGGGCTGCAGTTATAATAAACAGGGTGATAGTAGAAGGCCTTACAGATAAGAACATTTCAACAAGACCTTGAAGGAGGCCAGAGAACAAGCCAAGTGAATATCTAGGAAAATGTGCTCCAGGCCCAGGGGCCAGTGAGGAGGCCTCTGCTGGAATGCAGGCAATCAAGGAAAGAGTGGGAGGAGGTAAAGTCAGGAGTGTTGCAAGGAAGCCAACCTCCTCAGGTGTTTGAAGTTGTGAAAGGACTTTGGCTTTTACTCCACATGAGATATGTGAAGCCCTTGTTGTTAAGTACCATCCAGTCAGTTCTGACCCATAGTGACTCTATGTAGGGTTTCCGAGGAGCAGCCAGTGAGTTTGAACTGCTGACAGTATGGTTCAAATGACTTTGCAGTATAGTGCATTAACCCACAGCGCCACACCAGGTTATTTATTACCTTATAGAAAAACCTAATTTATATGAAAAGTAAGAAAGGCACTATCATTTGAGCAAAGGAGTGATACTTGGTGTACTTGTTACCGTGATCTCTCTGACTGTGGAGTACAGAATAAGTTACAGATAAGGGAGCAAGGTAGGAAGCTGTGAGAGCACACTCCTTGTGTGGTGCTTTGGGCTCAGCACTGGACTGCTAACCACAAGGCCAGCAATTCAAACCCACCAACTGCTCTTCAGACTCGGGCACTTAACAATAGTATATTATTATTCATAGTTTATACAAGGAGCTCTGGTAGCATAGTGGTTATGAACCGTGCTATGAACCTTAAGGTCAGCAGTTTGAAACTACCAGCTGTTCCGTGGGAGAAAGATGAGGTTTTCTGCTCCCGTAAAGATTTACAGCCTTGGAAAACCTGTACAGGGTCGCTATGAGTCGGAACCGACTCCACGGCATATAACAACAACAACATACATAGTATTTATGTTGGTGGTGGTGGTGATGTGATATGGATTTGGTTCCGACTCATAGCCACCCTGTATAGGGTTTCTGAAGCTGTAAATCTTTATGTTAGCAGAAAGCCTCAACTTCCTCCCCTGGAACCGCTGGTAGTTTCGAACGGCTGACCTTGAGGTTTACAGCCCAACTCACTGCCCACTATCCTACAAGGGTTCCTTATATATAGTACATGTAAGTATTACATATAGTATTAGAGTCATGGTGTGGCACTTTAGGATAAGCACATGACTACAAGGTTGGTTTGAACCACAAGACTAGTGATTCAAACCCACCAGCTGCTGCTCGGAAATCCTATACAGAGTCTCTGTGAGTCACAATGAACTCAGCGGCACTTAATAACAACAACATTATAGCATTGAGTCCTGATGTGGCATTGTAGGATAAGCACTCAACCACAAGGTCAGTTTGAACCGCAAAGCCAGCAGTTCAAACTTATCAGCTCCTCCTCTTGCTATGAGTCAGAACCGACTCTACAGCATTTAACAAGCGCATCTAGTATTAGGAGTCCTGATGTAGTGCTGGAGGATGAGCACTCAAACCTACAAGGGAGATTTGAACTTGTATAAAGGCTTGTCGTTCAAACTCACCGGCGGCTTCTTGGAAACCCCATACAGGGTCACTACGAGTCAAAAGTGACTCGACAGCATTTAATAAAAACAACGACAAATTATAGTATCAAGGAGCCCCGGTGGTGTAGTGGGTTACGTATTGGAATACTAACCTAAAGACCAGCAGTTTGAATCTACCAGCTGCTTCACAGGAGAAACATGAGACTTTCTGCTTCCGTAAATATTTGCAGTCTCAGAATCTTCTAGGAAACAATTCTTCTCTGTCCTCTAGGGTTGTTAACAGTCAGAATTGACTCAATGGCAATGGATTTGTTTTTGTTTTTGTTTTTCTTTGGTTTATTAGGGGTCCTGGTGTGGCTGTTAGGGTCAGCACTGGACTGCTAACCACAAGAGTGGTAGTTTAAATCCTACAGTCCTGATGTGGCACTGCAGGATAATGCACTGGACCTCAAGGTCTATTTGAACCTCAAGGTTGGCAGTTCAAACTCACTAGCCACTCCTCAGAAACTATATACAGGGTTACTATGAGTCCGATGGACTCAGTGGCACTTAACAGCAACAGCGT
This sequence comes from Chrysochloris asiatica, assembly GCF_000296735.1. Lineage (NCBI taxonomy): Eukaryota > Metazoa > Chordata > Mammalia > Afrosoricida > Chrysochloridae > Chrysochloris > Chrysochloris asiatica. Next base: position 1,679,788 of record NW_006408585.1, read on the forward strand.
AGTAACAGAGGCAGGGAAGTGTTGCTGGTGCCATAGAGCCAATGGTTGTGGTGGCAGTGGTGTGAAGGGATTATATTCTAGATATATTTTGAAAGTAGAACTGACACTATTAATGGATTAGATAAAAGAGATGAAGTCAAGAATAACTCCAAGGTTTTGGGCCTTAAGACTGGAACATTGGAGAAGTAATTTACTAAGGAGACAGTTGTAAGAATAACTGATAGGATGGGAAGGTCTTAGGAGAGAAATTAGTTCTGATTTGGCCATGTTACATTAAAGATGCCTATTAGACATTTCTGGTATCTGTTAGAACCCTGGTAGTGCAATAGTTAAGTGCCCACTTACTAACTGAAAAGTTGCAGTTTGAACCCTCCAGCTCCTCCATGGAAGAAAATGCCTGTAACTTGCTCCCTTAGAGATTATAACCTAGGAAACCCTGTGAGGCAGTTCTACTTTGTTACATAGATTCACTAGGTATCCAAAGAAAATAGCAAGTAGGCAGTTGGATTTACAAGTCTGAGATTCAGGAGAGTTGTCTAAACTAAAGGCAGAAATGTAACACTCACGAACATGTAGATTGGATATAAAGCCCTGAGAGTATATGAGATCATCAAGAGAGTGAATTTTTTCTTGTTAAGTCATTGATTCTGACTCACAGCGACCCTGTATAGGGTTTCCGAAGAGAAGCTGATGGTTTTGAACTGCTGACCTTGTGGTTTGCAATCCTGTGCTGACCCTACAGTGCCGAACTGGGAGAATGAATACAAATTGGGAAGTGAAGTGTCCCTAGAAGTAAGGCCTGGGGAACACCAGTAAAAGTTGTGAAGGAAAAGAAGAACAAATAAAGGTGACTGACAAGGAATATTCTTTCTGTTTGTCCATCCATCTGTTAGTCATTGTTGTTGTTAGGTGCCGTCGAGTTGGTACTGACCCATAGCTACCTTATGCACAGCAGAATGAAACACTTGCCCGATCCTGGGCCATCCTCACTACTGTTGCCACACCTGAGTCCATCGATGCTGCTACTTGGCCAATCCATCTCATTGGAGGTCTTCCTCTTTTTCTCTGACTCTCCACCTTACCAAACATGATATTCTTCTCCAGCAACTGGTCCCTCCTGACAATATGTCTGAAGTATGAGAGACGAAGTTTGGCCATCTTGGCCTCCAAGGAGCACTCTGACTGCACTTCTAACAAAACACATCTGTTGTGCCTTTTGGCAGTCCATGACACTTTCAGTATTCTCCTCCAACACCATAACTCAAAAGCATCAATTCTTCTATGGTCTTCCTTATTCTCTGTCCAGCTTTCACATGCATATGAGGTTACTGAAAATACCATGGCTTGGGTCAGGCGCACCTTAGTCCTCAAGCTGACATCTTTGCTCTTCAACACTTTAAAAAGGTCTTGTGCAGCACATTTGCCTAATGCAATACGTTGTTTGATTTCTTGACTGCTGCTTCCATGACTGTTGATAGTTGATCCAAGAAGAATGAAGTCCTTGACAACTTCAGTCTTTTCTCCATTGATAAGAATGGTGTTTACTGGTCCAGTGGTGAGGATTTTTTTTTCTTTACATTGAGATGTAATCCATACCAAATGCTGTGCTCTTTGAGCTTCATCAGTAAATATTTTAAGTCCTCTTCACTTTCAGCAAGCAAAGTTGTATCATCTGCATATCGCAGGTTATTAATGAGTCTTCCTCCAATCCTGATGCCACGTTTTTCTTCATAGAACCCAGCTTCTCAGATTATTTGCTCAGTATACACGTTGAATAAGTATGGTGAAAGAATACAACCTTGTCGCACACCTTTCTTAATTTTAAAACATTCAGTGTTCCCATATTCTGGTCAAACAACTGCTTCTTGGTCTAGGTACAGATTTCTCATGAGCACAATTAAGTGTTCCGGAATACTCATACTTTGCAATGTTGTCCATAGCTTGTCGTGATCCACACAATTGAAAGCCTTTGCATAGTCAATAAGGCACAGGTAAACATCTTTCTGATATTCTCTGCTTTCGGCCAAGATCCATCGGACATCAGCAATGATATCCCTCTTCTGAATCTGGCTTGAACCTCTGGAAGTTCTATGTCAATGTATGCTTGTAGCCGTTTCTGTACTACCTTTAGTAAAACTTTACTCACATGGGATATCAAAGAGATTGTCCAATGATTTCCACATTCCGTTGAGTCACCTGTCTTTGGAATGCGCACAAATATGGATCTCTTCTAATCAGTCAGCCAGATAATTGTCTTCCAAATTTCTTGGCAGAGATGAGTGAGTGCCTCCTGTGCCGCCTCACTTTTTTGAAAGATTTCAATTTTTATTCCATCAATTCCAGGTGCCTTCCTGTTTGTCAATTCCTTCAATGCACGTTGGACTTCCTCCTTCAGTATCATTGGCTCTTGAACATATGCTACCTCTTGAAACAACTGAACATTAACCGTTTCCTTTTGGTACAGTAACTCTGTATATTCCTTCCATCTTCTCTTGATGCTTTCTTCATCATTCAATACTTTGCCCAGAGAATGTTTCAGTAACAAAAGTCGGTGCTTGAATTTTTTTCTTCAGTTCTCCCAGCTTGAGAAATGCTGAATGTGTTCTTCCTTTTTGGTTTTCTGGTTCCAGAACTTTGCACATTTTGTTGTAATATTTGGCTTTATCTTCTTGAGCTGATCTTTGAACTTTTCTGTTCAGCTCTTGGACCTCCTCATTTCTTCCATTTGCTTTAGCATCTCTATGCTGGAGAGCAAGTTTCAGTGTCTCTTCTGATACCATTTTGACCTTTTCCTTCTGTCTTGTCTTCTCAATGACTTTTTGCTTTCTTCGTGTATGATGTTCTTAATGTCATCCCACAACTCTTCTGGTCTTTGATCTTTAGTGTTTAATGTATCAAATCTGTTATTCAGATGATCTCTAAAATTCAGGTGGGATATATTCAAGGTCATATTTTGGCTCTTGTGGACTTGTTTTCATTTTCTTCAGCTTCAGTTTGAATTTGCATATGAGTAATTGATGGTCTATTCCACAGTCTGCCCTGGCCTTGTTGTCTGTCAGTCGTGGGCCATGCTAAATATAGTTGTTGTTGTTGTTATGTGCCTTAGAGTCGACTCTGACTCATAGCGACCCTGTACAGGGTTTCTGAGGGTGTAAATCTCTATGGGAGCAGAAAGCCTCATGTTTCTCCCACGTAACAGCTGGTAGTTTCAAACTGCTGACCTCACGGTTCGCAGCCCGATTCGTAACCACTACGCTACTAATAGAGAAGTCCAATTAGTACAACTGTTTAATAAATCCTTACTACTGTGGAGTCTTGGTGTGATACTGTAGGACAAGCACTGGACTGTTTATCCAGCCACTCCTCGGAAATCCTACAATGTTGCTATGAGTTGGAACCTACTAGGACAGCTCTTAACAAGAAGAACAAAAACTCTTTTCATAATCTTACTTAACTTCCTTCTTTACCCCTACTTCTTCAACCACCTTGCCTCCAATTTCCTCAAGTTGGTTAGGTGCCTTTGAGTCAATGCTGACTGATAGCAGTCCTTTGCACAATAGAATGAAACACTGCCCTGGTCAGTGCCATCCTCACAGTTGTTATGTATCAGCCCACTGTTTCTGCCACTGTGTCAATCTGTCTCTTGGGGAATCTTTCTCTTTTTCAATGATCCTCTACTCTACCAACTGTGATGTTCCTCTCCAGGGAGTTGTCCCTCCTGAAAACATGTGCAAAGTATGAGAGATGAAGTGTTGCCACTCATTTCTAAGGAGAATTGTGAGTGTACTTCTTCCAAGACAGATTTGTTTGTTCACCTGGCAGTCCATGATACTTTGAATATTCTTCTCCAATACTATAATTCAAATGCCCCAATTATTCTACAGTCTTCTGTATTCATTGTTCTATTTTCACATGCATATGAGGCTGTTCAAGAAACTGGTAGCATAGTGGTTACGAGTCAGGTTGCTAACCTTAAGGTGAGCAGTTCAAAATTACAGCTGTTCCACAGGAGAAAGATGAGGCTTACTGCTCCCATAAAGATTTACAGCCTCAGAAACCCTGTACAGGGTCACTATGAGTCAGAACCAACTCCACAGCACATAACCACCACCATGAGGCTATTGAAAATACCATGCATTGGATCAGGCATACCTTAGCCCTCAAACTGATATCTTGGCTCTTGAACACTTTAAAGAGGTCTTGTGCAGCAGATTTGCCTGATACAATACATCATTTGATTTTTTTAACTGCTGTTTACATGAATATTAATTGTGGATCCAAGCAAAATTAAGTCTTTGATAACTTCAGCCTTGTCTCCATTTATTATGATGTTACTTATTGGTCCAGTGGTGAGGATTTTTATTTTCTTTACATTGAAGTGCAGTCCATACTGAAGGCTGTGGTCTTTGATCCTAATAGGTATGCATTTCAAGTCCTTTTAGCTTCCAGCAAACAAAGTTGTGTTATCTGCATATCACAGGTTGTTAATGAGTCTTCCTCCAATCCTGAAGACATGTTCTGCTTCATATAATCCAGCTCTTGGATTATTTGCTCAGCATACAGATTGAAGAACTATGGTGAAAAAATACAACCCTGACATACACATCTTTCCTGATTTAGAAACATTTAGTATCTCATTGTTCTGTTCTATCAACTGCCTCTTAGTCTGTGTACAGGTTCCTCATTAGCACAATTAAGTGTCTGGAATACTCATTCTTTGCATTGTTATCTATACTTTGTCATGACTCACACATTCACACACCTTTGTATTGTCAATAAAGTACAAGTAAAGTCTTTCAGCCAAGATCCATCTGACATCAGCAGTGATAGTCCTAGTTCCTAATTCTAAGACCTTTAAACCTTTACAGGAGCAGACAACCTCTTCTTCTGTGAAAAAGCTGGTGGATTTGAACAGCCAGTCTTATAGTTATTAGCAGCCCAACGCTTAACCCTCAGCATCACCAGTGCTCCTGTGCTCCCAGTTAGGTGCCTGGAATATAATGGGGAATAAAAACACGTAGTTCTTACCCTAATGGGGCTTAATCAAATAGTGGTAAGTTTTTTATTTGCTTGTTTATCCTTAATTTATTTAATAATACTCATGGTTTTTTTTATCTTTTAGTATCCTCTTACATATGGACTGATCCTTATTCCCTGTTGGTGTTCTCTGGTTTCCCTAAGCAGAATTTACATGGGAATGCATTCCATTCTGGTAAGAAAAACATTGTATTCATAGTGCTTGATTTTTTCTGACATTGATGAGTAATTTTATCATTTTTAATCACTTGCAAACATATTTGAAATCTAAATGAGAAAATATGGTTATTTAAAATCTTTGACCTTTGTCTTAGAAATAGTATTTCTTAGAAATAGTAGTCAGGAGTCACAATAGCTAAGTATTATAGTTACAGTAGCATTTCTCACTCGTAGTTTCAGTTCTGTTTTTATTTTCCTTTGCTATCCCCTCGATTCCATACCTGCCACTGAATCAAAGCCAACAATATAAATACAGAAACAAAAAGAGCTCTAAGTTAGCAAGAAGGCGCGGTGGCTAGAAACGAAGTGAATTTAAGGTCTCCTGGTGCTGCTCATGTTTCCATATTGAACTCGAGTTTTCTTTTCCAACATCATTTTAGGACTTCCATCAGGTCTTTTGTTTTGAGAATGCTATTCAGTTTCGAAAGCAGTAGCGCAGGAATCCTGCAGCATTTGCACCATACCTCTTTCCGCTTACCCCTTAGATAGTCCCTTACTTCTGACCTGCATCATCGCTTGACTAATTCCCGCAGTAGCTTCCCAATCAATGCATTGCTTCCAGTTTGACACTTTCCTATCCAGTAGACTGTCTCCTGTTGAAATGGATAAGTATGATGCCATATTATCTGATTTATGCTTCCTTAAATGCAAAGGGTGTTATTTACCTTTATGCCTTTAGGATGGTGTATCTCTACTTGGAATCTTCTTCTCTCTTTCTTTGTCTAGCTAAATATTCCCATCCTTCAAGACTCACTACAAATGTTATAGAAGCTTCTTTACCTTCCCCATTTTTCCTTCCTGAAAACAGTGACCTGTCTCTCCAAGCATCTTGAGTATAATTCTGGCATAGTACTTATTCTAAATGGCAATTGCTTTTTCCATTATCTGGCCTCGCCACTACACTGTAAATTTTTTGACAGCAGTAGTTGTGTGTACTGTCTCTCTAGTCCCAGTATCTAATGTGATATCTTCCAAGGCACTTTATGAATGTATTATGTATTTTCCTCAGGATAAAGGAGGAGGGAAAAAAAAAAAGAAAATATGGACTAGTTCACAGAATCTTAAAATTTCCAATGGATTATATCTAATCTATTTTACTTAGAAACTTTAGGTTATTAAAAAAAAAAATTTTTGTTAGCCAAAAAATAACTCATTAACTTGTTTTATAGGAATAGAAATAATATTTGTTTCTATTTGTTATATGTTTCACCTTTATAACTTCCTTTACTGGTAAATTTCCAAAAGTCTCAAATACCATTTTCATAAACAAATTGTTGGTGTTTAACTTTATGTAATTATTGGTATTCAATACAAATTGCTAGTTTACATACAATTCTTTCTGAATAAGCTTTACTAATTTTATAATCAGACTATCGTACTTTATATCACATCTAATATTTGTCACAAGACAATATTATCCATTTTCTGTGCCTTGTTAGGAGTTTTCCTCTCCATCCCCATAAGTTAATAATATCTGTCCTAAAAATCTGCAAAAAGTTTATGCATCTTTGAGTGATTTTAAAATATATTCTGGGTATTTTTTAGAGGAAAAATAGCTATTATCATCGCTAGATTATCATTATACAAAGAGGAACAAGAATTGCATTATATTGAATATATAATCTCAAAGATGGTATTCTTTTTTAAAAAATTAAATGTTAGTCAAATATCCAGGCTTAATTCAGCTCATTTTTTTGTATATGAGATAGTATGTTTTTTAATTGGCTGAAGTAAAAACAATATAGACACATTGTTGTTTTTTTTAACACATGGAGTCTGATAACACCAGTCCTTGAGGTATTTAAAAACTGTCTTGACCTGTAGAATGTCTTATCACTGTTATTCAGACAAGCTCCTGCATTTAAGTATATATGGTATTATTACAAGACTTTGCTTTTCTGTAAGGCGTAAAATCAGGGTCAACTTGCAAGCATTGAAAATTGTAATTTTGTGCTATAGCCACAACTATTCCAAAACAATAATATATTTCTTCTTATCAATTATAAAACTAGATATTTCAAATTAAGACCATAACAAACCCAGTTATTCACATTATAGATCTATAGCTTTTGTATTTTCCTGTATTTTTATGTTTAAGCAGTTTGCTTTTGGACTATTTTCTTAAACATAATTTGTTTCTTCTGTTTATTATGAAATCAGCATGGACCAACAAGCAGAACATTTCACTGTAGGATGAGCAGTATATACTGCAAGGTTGCTTTGAACCTCAAGGTCGGCAGTTCAAACTCTCCAGCTGCTCCTCCCTCAGCTTCCCTGTACAGGGGCACCATGAGTCAGAACCAACTCGACGGCCCTTAATATATAACACTAGGTACTTAACACTCACTGTCATTGCATCAATGGTGACTCATTGGGTGAAAATACTTTTAAATGTACAACGAAGAAGGACTTACCATATCAATAAATACCAAACCTAACTCACTGCCATCGAGTTGATTCATACTTATAGGACCCCTGTATAGGGTCTCTAAGGCTGTAATCTCTATGGGAGCAGTCCAGTGCTTATCCTACAGTGCCACCAAGGCTTCTTAGTAGATGCTTGTTGTTGTTGTTAGTGCCATCAGTCAATTCTGACTCATAGCGACCCTGTATAGGGTTTCCGAGGAGCAGCTGGTGGGTTTGAACTGCCGACCTTGTAGTTAATAGTACAGTGCTGATCCTACAGTGTCACACATAGATGCTTAGATAATGTATTATCTGAGCTGATGGCTTCGTTATCACTAAGAGAAAAGCTCTAATAATCTGATTTATATAATTATAATGAGCACTTAATTCAGAATTTGCCATATGCTTTACTGTTACTGGTACAGTACAGAAGCAACTGATTGGCTTCTTTGTAACACCAGTCTACGTTTCTACTAAGACCTGTATCAACAAATCATTAAAGAGTTTTTAAAACATCGAAGCGATGTCAACAAGTGAATAACTTAATCATTTTATCTGAACAAATGGGTAGATACAGCGAAATACGGAGTCCTGGTGTGGTGCTGTGGGTTAATGTGCCAGACTGCAAAGCATTTGAACTGCAAGGTTCGTGGTTCAAGATCACCAGCTGCTCCTCAGAAACCCTATACAGTGTAGCTATGGGTCAGAATCGACTCGACGGCACTTAACAACAACATAGACTAAGTACAGTTCTGGGAATGCGGAGTGCAGTGGTTCTATAGTATAACAATGGTCTGCAAACCACATGGTCAGTGGTTTAAGCTGCTCTGAGGGAGAAAGATGAGACTTACTGCACCCACAAAGGTTTATAGCCTCAGAAACTCTATACAAGGTCACTGTGAGTTGGAACTAACTTCACGGCACCCAGCAAAACAAGTACAATTCCAATCAAAATGAAAACAAGGGGGTTTTGAGGGACCTGCCAGGTAAAGAGCTGTGGCCCGAGAATAACCTAGAAACTTATAAATAATAAGGTGAGTGATTTGCTAGCAGTTCATTATGACACAGTTTATTATAAAGCATCAATAACTAGATTGTAGCATTAGAAAAGGGTTAAACAAATTAATCAATGAAACAGAAAAGAGAGCCTAGGAATAAGATCCACACATATAAGGAAACGATATAAATGGTAGAGATGACATTATACATCAGTGTGGTTGTTGTCATTGTTAAGTGCTTTCTAGTCAGTTCCTATTCATAGCAACCCTATATAATCTTTGTAGGAGCAGAAAGACTCCTCTTTCTCCTGTGGAGTGACTGGTGGACTTGAACTTTTAATCTTAATGGTAATCTGATGGTTATGAACTGTTAATCTTATGCGTATCCTACAGAGCCACCATGCTCCCTACATCAGTGAAGGGTTGGACTAATTTGTTAGCCATATTTTTTTAAAAAAAATGAAATTTCATTTCTGCTTCACACCAGACAGAGCCAAAAGTCAATTTTAGGTTTATTGAAGTCTGAAATGTAAAAGGCAAAACTTTTTAAAAAATGGAATAATGGGACTTTAGGATCTTGGGGTCGGAAAGGCTTTCTTAAACAAGAAGTACCATGATTACATTAAAATTTAAGTTCTGTTTACCAAAAGTAACCATAAAGAAAATGAAAAGGCAAACCAGGGACTCTGAAACATATTTGCTATACATATGATTGATAAAGGATCTATATGTAGACTATATGAAGGAATCTAAACCAATAAGGAAATAGAAAATCCAAAAGAACAGTTATCCAAGAGACAGACACTTATGAATGTTTAGCCACTAGAAACCTTATGAATACCAGTGGAAACATTTTCAGATATAGGGCCAGAAAATTAGTCAGGTTGGAAGGCACCCAAAATACAATTGGGAGAGAGCTGTCATCTCAAAGTAGAGTTGACTGTGATGACATGAATGGATAAAGCTTTCTGGACTTTCATTTACTGATGGAGCACAACTAAAAATGAGGAGAAACAGCTGCAAACATCCATTAATAGTAGAAACATGGCATGCATGAAATATCAATCTAGTAGAATTGGAAGTTGTTACAACCAAAATGGAATGCATAAAGACCGACATCGTAGGCAGTAGTGAGCTGAAATGAATAGATATTGGCCATTTTGATTTTGACAAATGTATGGGTTTACAATACTGGGAATGACAAATTCAAGACAAATGATGTAGCATTCATCACCAAAAAGAGCATTTCAAGATCTATCATAAAGCAACTGGAAAAAAATGAGAAAGTAAAAGAACGGAGCAGAAAATTGCATACGGCAGTTCAAGAAGACACTCATTAATGAAACATGCAAAGACCTGGAGTTAGAAAACCAAACGGGAAGAACATGCTCAATATTTCTCAAGCTGAAAGAACTGACGTAAAATTCAAACCTCAACAGTATTGAAGGACTCCATGGACAAAATATTAAATGATGCAGAAAGCATCTAAAAGAAGATAGAAGGTATACACAGAGACACTGTACCAAAAAGAAAGGATTAATGGTCATACATTTCAAGATGTAGCATATGATCAAGAACTGATGGTACTGAAGGAAGAAGTCCAAGCTGCACTAAAGGTATTGGCAAAACACAAGGCTCCAGGAATTCACAGAATAAAAACTGAGATCTTTCAACAAACTGATGAAGCACTGGAGGTGCTCACTCACCAATGCCAAGAAATTTGGAAGACAGCTACCTGGCCAACCAACTGGAAGAGATCTGTATTTGTGCCCATTCCAAAGAGAAGTGATTCAACAGAATCCAAAAGTCATCAAACAATATTATTAATATCACACGCAAGTAAAATGTTATTGAAAATGATACAAGAATGGCTGTAACTGTGCATCATCAGAGAGCTCCAGAAACTCAAGCTGGTGGAATGAGGGATATCATTGCTGACATCAGATGGATATTGACTGGAAGCAGAGAACATCAGAAAGATATTTACCTGTGCTTTATTGACTTTGCTAAGACTTTCAATTGTGTGGGTCAGGACAAACTATCAATAACATTGCGAAGAGTGGGTATCCCAGAACACTTGATTGTGCACACAAGGTACAGTCTTGTGAATGGTTTAAAATCAGGAAACGTGTGGTCCAAGGTGATATTCTTTCATCATACTCATTCATTCTGTATGCTGAGCAACTAATCCAAGAAACTGGATTATGCAAAGAAGAACATGGCATCAGGACGGGAAGCAGACTTATTAACAACCTGTGATGTGCAGATGATACAACTTTGCTTGCAGAAAATGAAGAGTACTTAAAATTCTTACTGATGAAGATCCAAGACAACAGTATGGACTGCACCTCAATGTGAAGAAAACAAAAATCCTGACAACTGAACTAATAAATAACATTATGATCAATGGAGAAAAGATTGAAGTTGTCAGAGACCTCATTTTGCTATCAACACTCATGGAAGCAGCAGTCAAGAAATCAAACAATGTATTTCATTAAGCAAATCTGCTGCACGAGATCTCTTTAAAATGTTCAAGAGCAAAGATATAAGTTTGAGGACTGAGGTGTGCCTGCCCCAAGCCATGGTATTTTCAATAGCCTCATATGCTTGTGAAATGAATAAAAAAGATTATAGAAGAATGGATGTATTTGAATTATGGTGTTGGAAGAGTATATTGAAAGTACCATGGACTGCTAGAAGATCAAACAAATCTGTGTTAGAAGAAGTACAACTAGAATGCTCCTTGGAAGCCAGGATGGCCAGACTTCTCATACTTCAGACATATTATCAGGAGGGACCAGTCCCTGGAGAAGGATATCATGCTTGGTAAGGTGGAGGGTTAATGAGAAAGAGGAAGAGCCTCAATGAGATGGACTGACACAGTGGCAGCAGCAGTGGGCTCAAGCATAACAACAATTGTGAGGATGGCGCAGGACCGGGCAGTGTTTTGTTCTGTTGTACACTGTGGGTCACTATGAGTTGGAGGCCGACTGAGTGGCACCTAACAACAACAACAACAACGAGTAAGAATAGCTCCTGAAATAGTCCCTAGGCGTATGCGCTGGGAAAATGTTTACAGATCTGTATCAGGGAACATCTCAAAAAAGAACACAGCATTGTTTTTAATATTTCTGGCTGCTTTAAGAGTGATGGTGGTGGTGGTAGTATGCTATGGAGTCGGTTCTGATTCACAGTGACACCCTGTATTGGGTTCCTGAGGCTGTAAATCTTTATGGGAGCTGAAAGCTTCATCTTTCTACCATGGAATGGCTGGTAGTTTTGAACTGCTGGCCTTGAAGTTAGCAGCCCAATTTGTAACCACTACGCTACCAGAGCTCCTTCCTTGAAGAGTAGCTGCCTACTAAGAAAGCATCCAGGCTCAGTCATAACCAATTACACCAAAACCTGGAAACAACCTCAGTAACTATCATAGTGAAATGGATAAATAAAATGTATAACCAAGGCAAAATGTCACACAGTTGTAGAAATGAATTGACCTGAAACTACGTATACGAACATGAATGAATATTTAAAGCTCTGTTTTTTAAATGTAAAAAAGTTCATCAAAGGAAACTGTGTACTGTATGTTAGCATTTTATAACGTGCAGTATAAAGCAGAACTAAATAATACTTTGAAGACATGGGACAAAACCATTTTTAAAAAAATAGCTAATAAGTCAAAATTCACATTAGTAATATTCTCGTGGGAGGATGCAGAGTGATGGAATCTAGGAGGTAGCATACCCATTAATCTAACATTAAGTAGAAACAATCAGTACAATGTATTTATAATATGCACATATGTCATATATATAATATTCAACAATATTATAGTTATTTCGGGGAACAATGATTTCATGAATATTGATTTTATGATTTTATTTGTATCTTACATATCTTTTTCTGTTTATAAAATGTTATGTAACACACTAGACTTGTCTTAGTTAACTGAACTCAACAATTCTTTTGTGTCCCAGTGTCTCAGCACTTCATACTCCCCCTCCCTGAGATCTTTTTCCTTTGATCTAGAGATAGGGATGACACCTTTGAGAATCAAGTCTGTTCATGTATCTTCTTCTCAGATAGCCTTACCTGATCACTCTAATAAGGTCATGTTCAATTCTCTCTCATTTTCCTGCTTTAACTTCTTCATAACACTTATAGCTATCTAAAATTAGGAAAATATATGTATAGTCTTCTTATGTGGTTACTGTCAGTCTTCTTCCAATAAAACGTCAGTTCTGTGAGAGCAGGGTCTAGTCATCCTCAGTAGTATATTCTCAGCCCCTAGAATAGTGCCAGGAATATGTAGGTACTCAATAAGTGTTTGATGACTGAATGAGAACAAGAAACTACTCAGGTATTTGTTCAGCCTTTGTAGTCTTTTCAAGTGATCATGGAGATAATGATATATTGAAATGTATGAAAATGGGATTTTTTTTCTTTGAAAAATATGAGTAGACCTAGTGGCGCTGTAGGATAAGCACTGGACTGCTAGCTACAAGGTTGGAAGTTCATACCTATCAGCCTCTGAGTAGGAGAAAGATGAGGCTTGGAAACCCTATATAGGGTCATTATGAGTCGTAATCAACTCTGTGGCAATAGTGGGTTATCATATAGTCTATGAGGAAAAATTTCTCTGAGAATTTGACAACTTCCTTAAATTTAAATCTATTCCACATGTCAAATGTGGAATAGATATTATTTTTTAAATGTAAAAAATATTATCCTAAATAACTATACTTTTCTCTTTTCTCAGGATATTATTGCTGGATTCCTGTATGCCATTTTAATCTTAGCTGTCTTCTATCCATTTATTGACCTGATTGACAACTTCAACCAAACTCACAAATATGCTCCATTAATCATCATTGGGCTTCATTTAGCCTTGGGGATTTTTTCTTTCACCCTTGACACCTGGAGTACATCCCGAGGAGACACAGCTGAGATTCTAGGAAGTGGTGCTGGCATTGCATGTGGATCACATGTTGTGTATAGCATGGGTCTAGTAGTAGATCCTCCTTTAGATATGTTACCTTTAGCTAGGCCCCCCATTACTGTGACTCTGTTTGGAAAAGCCATTTTACGAATCCTCATTGGGATGGCATTTGTATTAGTAGTCAGAGATATTATGAAAAAGGTCACCATTCCCTTAGCTTGTAAAATTTTTAATATACCATGTGATGATATTCGGAAAGCAAGGCAACACATGGAAGTTGAACTTCCATATCGGTATATTACCTACGGAATGGTCGGTTTCTCTATCTCATGCTTGGTTCCTTATGTATTTTCCTTTATTGGCATCTCTTGAATGAGAGATGTTGTTTATGACAAGAAAGAAGGATATCGGTTATTGATATCCAAAAATATATTCTAGGAAAAAGCCAGATCAGAGTTAGGCTTTTGTAGGAATTTAACTTAAATAATTATTTAAGTAAATTCGTAAGAATTGTTGTGCATTTTATCATTGCACATCCAGATATTGTTTTAGGTGAAGTGAGCTACTTCAGTAATAAGAAAATAAATGTCTATTTAGAATGCTCGTATAGCATTTGGAGAGTTTTAGTACTGTTATGAATTCAAGTTATATATAACATATATTAAGGTACATAATATACATTATATATCTAATATATTTTATATATAAAATAATATACCTATGTTTTGAAAAGTATGGGGGTCTATTATAAAATCAATAATAATATGCAAACAGTTGTGCCTGTGTATTTGGACTTAATGCAGGTATGTTGTTATCAACAGCTACATTAAACATCTATTTATATGAAAGCCATTTCCTAATTGACTTGCATAATTACTAGATGAGAATTCATATGCTACCACATGTTAATTTACTGTCTCTTTTTACACTGCCATCACTATTCATGTAACCCATGATGTTGAACATGGGAGACATTTTTAACAGACCAAATTTTCACAAAAACAAATTTTGGATTCCTTTAATTTTTTTTTTTTTTTCAGTTCTGTATACTGTGTTGAATGTACTTTATTTGTAATTGTTCTATACATCACTTTTAATAATTCAGGTACTGAATTTTATTGCTTGTTAATTGTGCCTTTCTGTTGCTAAATTAAGAAATGCCATGTATACTGTGATTAAAAATAAGATGCTAACTTAAACTATAATCAGGCAAATATTTTTAAATATGTGTCAAGCTAACAGGGATAAAAGTAAACCATCCTTAACTATTCAATCTTTACTTAAAAAGAAATAGAGAGTGGGTTAACTTCGTCACCAATTTATTAGAAACCTGAATGGATAAATATTTCCATTTTTGTAGATATTTTTCTGTGCATTGTAAGTTATAGGGACAATATATATTTTTTTGTACATTGTCTTGATTGTTTCTACTACTGGTAGAGTTTCCAATGAACAGAAATGTAATTGAAATTTATAGATGGGACAGTGCTCATGCTGCATATGTAAACAAACCATTTTTCTACATTATCTGGAAGGGATTGGATTTAGCAGTGTTGACTTTAATACCTATTAATAACTACTTAGGTGAATGAAAAATTAAAAGTAAGTATCAGTATTTAAGATTCTATTATTTTTATTGTTTTCACAGTGGAATATTTGGGTATAGTATATTCTTTATTCTGTCTGTGCTTTTATATTTTGAAATGTGATTGTAATTGGGTTGACATTAAGTTTGTTTGTAGCAAGAAGAAAATTAACTTTCCTTAAAAATGAACATCAGATATGGACTTACTGATTTTAGTGCAATGTCTCCATGGTTATCCAGAAGTATCACTGAAGGTATTTCTGTTTGGGTAGCATACAGGAGCTATAGGAGCTCATATTTTTATAATTCTGATTAAGAATTTAGAGATATGGTCATTTTTACCAACACTGAATCTAAAAATTTTAAATAAAGCAATTAAATATGGACCCTTTATTATTAACTAAAAGGAAACTGGGGCACTTTGTAACATATTAGTACGTTGGAAAATCTGAAAAGACACTTTTTATTTCAAAATTATATTTAACAGGTTGCATTTTAGGGACTACTTTCTGTAAGTTGGGTCTGTGCTATCTTATTAATTTTATGTGTAGCTTAAAAAGTATTTGAAAATATTCCATTTCTTGTGTTTTATTGTTTTTCTCTCTTATGACAGTTTTATGCTAAGTATATTTTAAAATAAAAGCCAAATTCAAGACTGAATGGAGTTTTTTGCTTTGCTTTGGTTCAGTTTGATGTTTTGCATTCTATTCATCTGTTTCTGTAGTACCTGGTCCCACTGCCATTGAGTTGATTCTGCCTATAGCAACTATATAGAGAGTTTCCAAGATGAAATCTTTACAAATGTCTCCCACAGTGGCTGATGAATTTGCATGCACACCACCAAGGCTCCTTGTATTACATGGTGGTGGTGGTGGTTAAGTGCTGTCTAGTCAGTTCCGACTCATAGCGACCCTGAATAGGGTTTCCAAGGCTTAAGACAATTAATAGACTTTAAGATTCAAACTGACTTTTGGCACTACTTATGAACATTTCCAACATCATACTTTTAATGAATGTTTCATATTTTTAAAGAAAGTTTACATGTGAAAAGTGGTCTCAGTTAAATCTGTGGCTAACAGCATTATAGGTAACCAGTGGCTGTCAGATTGCCCTCAGTTTATGGTGAATCCCTTGTGTGTCAGAGCAGAACTGTTCTCCCTAGGGTTCTCATTGGCTGAGTTTAGAAATAGATCACCAGGCCTTTCTTCCGTGGTACTTCTGGGTGGGCTCAAGCCTCTAGCTTTTCACTTAGCAGCTAGAAGCATTATTTTTTCACCACCCAGGCAGTTTATGGCTGTTCTGTTAATATCAGAAATTAATCCTAAGAAGAACCACAGGGAGGAGGTGGTGGGATAGGTGATATTACACTGAGCGAATTGCAGTCATTGAGATCAAACAGTGTGTATTGTTTGTTTAATTTAAAACAAATGATGATCTGCTCTGTAAATCGTCACCTAGTTTGCAATGGCGGTGGTAGTGGTGGTGTGCCGTGGGCTTGGTTCCGACTCATGGTAGTGGTGGTTATGTGCCGTGGAGTCAATTCCAACTCATAGCGGCCTGGAACAGGGTTTCCGAGGCTGTAAATCTTTATGGGAGCAGAAAGCCTCATCTTTCTCCCACAGAGCAGCTGGTAATTTCGAACTGCTGACCTTGAGCTTAGGAGCCCAACTGGTAACCACTATGCTAAAAGTTTTAAAAATAAGAATAAGAAATGAATTGTAAGAATAGGAGTAGGTACTTTTTCAAGATGAATAAAAAGCGTGGCCATTTCATTTTATAGTTTTTAAATTTCATGATTTATGAATGACAAAAATGTAATTATAAAACATAAATAAGGCAATGCTAGTATAATACTGACATAATGATTTTTATTTTCTCTTCTACTTTTCTTTAAAATATTATTAATGTGACTTTTGAAGGGGACATAAAAAATAACTCAGTAAAATAGAATTTAAAGGCAGATTTTCACAAAATATATTATAAGGCTGATCAAACAAAATGTTTTTTATTTTGAGTTTTGTATCATTACACTTATAATTTTATATGCAAAATATTTTGTTGCTAAAGCTGTTTTATTCATGTTCACAAAGTATTTATCCTGGATTGTAAAAACTAAAATATTTAACCTGGGCATCAGTAAGGACCTGTTTTTGTTTTTTTTAATTCAACTACACAGTTGAGTTTTTTTGAAGGGAGTTTTTGTTGTTTCCTAGAGATTTTTTTGAGAAAAAAGCAACAGTTTGAGTTCATTTCACAGTTATATTGTGGGGTATTTGCTAAATTTTAATCAGATTCTTCCTGTTCCTTTGGAAGTATGCAAAAGTTTAAAGAAAAGCACTTTAATACTTGAATTTTAATCATGGTTATATAAGTTATAAATGTTGTTAGTGCTTTCGAGTTCATTCTGACTCACAGTGACCCTGTATAGGGTTTCCTAGGAATGGCTGGTGGACTTGAACTGTTGACCTTGAGGATAAAAGTCCAGTGCTTATCTTATAGCACCACATCAGGACTCCAAGTTGTAAATAGCAAAATAAAAATACATTTTATTATTCTAATTTTAAAAACGTTTACAGAACATTTTAGAAAGCTCTACTCTTCATTTTAAAGCCTGCCAGACAAATACAAATCTTTAAAGAAAGTATGCCGTTTTATATGGTACTCACAGGAGGGGAAAGCAAATAAAAGGCAAATAAACTTTTTTTTTTTTAACTTCAAAACAAACTTAAAAGCTTTAGAATATTTTTAGACAGCTTTACACATCTTTTACATTTTAGTATGTATAGTGTTTTCCTTTACAATTTACAGAGGCAAAGGGCTCCTTTTTTTTTTAAGCTTTTTTTGTGAATTGAGTGATAGTTTGCAGGGCAGAACATCAGTTTTACATTCAACCAGTCATTATTCTGATGATTACAATCACCTCCATGCACCAAAGCTTAACAGTATTTGCTTCTATTCTCTCTTTTTTTAATGTACACAAAACACATGGAAAATATATATTTATTAAATGACCAAAGGGCACAGTTTGCAAGTGAGCCTCCTGCCCACAGGCACACAGCCTTTCTCATTCTATGGGTCTAGAACCCTCAGTTGTTCTATCTATTCCATCACCTCTGCTTCTGTCTTGGGTGGTCACTGCTTTTCTGGTTAGGATCCCAAGTTCTGTTCATGCTCTTCCCTCTGGATGTACCTGGGGTCCTCTGTTCTTGGAATGTAAGGTTAACTACTTCCCCCATTTTATTACACAACGTCTACCTTTCCAGTTGTGACCATCGCAATTAGTCATGATATTGAATCAAAAGAATGCTATCCCATCCTCCGACATCCCCTTTCACCAGACCCATCTAGACAAGAGGAAACTATTCAATGGGGAGTCTATCCCTACTCCCCTCACTCTGCACTAAGCACACTCTTGAAAACTTGTAAGCGAGCCACTTTGTGCCTTTATGCGCCCCATTTTTAATAGCCAGTCTAAGTTGCCCATCCTTATCAAATAAACTTTTTTAAAATAAAAATGTACAAGCAAAGAAACATTTTTAAAACTAAACTATAACTTTTATTCAATGTTTATTTTTCTGATTATAGAATTATTATTAGTTGGTAAAATTTTATAGAGTACAACAATTAAGGAAACAGAACTGAGAAAATTACCCACAGTTCCACCAGTCACAGACAATCCATTTAGTATAGGTTTGTGTTTTTGTTTTTGTTTTTAGCCTTTCCAGTGCATGAATAAATATTTTTTTAAACACCTTTCATATTTCATGGAATTTTACTATCCCACAGTTAGCATTTTAGAATAAATATTTTTTTTAAATTTTCAACTTGTTGACTTTTCTCTTTCTCATTAAAGTGAGTAATTCATGTTTGGATTTCTGCCTGCCTCCTTTCTCCTCCAAATATAGAATTCAATATCTGATAGCAGAAATCTAATGTACTTTGATAATCACTGACAGATCATCTTTTAAATTCTTTGTTTGGTAGCTTGCTTGCTTGTAAACATGAGAATTCAGATTCTTTCACTGCTTGTCATTAGTGTTGGTACATTGTCTTTTGGTAGCTATAAAGCTTGTCCCCTGGTACTGCAGGATCTGACAGAATAGCTGATGTTGTTTTTTTTTTTTTTTTTTATGATTTTCTGTTTCTGTTTCATTTTCTATTTCCAAACTACAATACTCTTGTTGTAGAGACTGTGGTTTGTGTCTCAATTAGTCTTGAGATATTGTTTTCTTTATATTTAAAATCAAATCTGAAAGAAATTGTTCTGTGTATGTAGGGATATAATGTTAATTTCTGTGTCTGACTGAAAACCATGACATGGGTGAGTTCAGTTCCAGACCTGAAGGGTGACCAAGGGCCATAGAGTCTCAAGGGTTCTACTAGTCTCCATCTGACCAGTAAGCCTGGCCTTTTTAATGGTTTTGAGTTTTGTTGCACATTGTTCACCCACTCTGTTCAGGGCCTCCTAATTAGAAGAATTGGACTTCTTAAACGATTCCTTTCAACAATAAAACTTTAACTCTGGAGTCCTAGTATGGCTGTAGGAGAATTGGACTTTTTAACAGGTTCCTTTCAACATTAAAACTTTAACTCTAGAGTCCTAGTATGGCTGTAGGAGAATTGGACTTTTTAAAAGATTCCTTTCAACATTAAAACTTTAACTCTGGAGTCCTAGTATGGATAATCATTGGACTGTTAATCCTAAAATCAAAGGTTCAAACCTACCAGCCGCTCTTTGGAAACCCTATAACAGGGATTCACTGTGAGTCAGAACTGGCTCGATGACACTAAGCAACTGTTAGACCAAGCATGCAAGAACAAAAGGAGTATTACTGTTGTTTTCATTAGAATACTGATATTTATCAAACGTTTTTACTCACAAATAAAAGACGATTTTAATGTACACGGATTTCTATAACAATAAATGGTGTAGCCATGTAACATTGCATTACACATCTAGTGTGGTGTTGCCTCATGTCTCTGAAAAAAGTTGTCTCCTGCCCTGAAAAAGTTTATATGTACACTTTTCTAAGAAAGGCAATTTTCACCAAAGAAAAACAACGAAGTAATTGCTTTAGTAGGCTCATTACAAGAGGTTACAATTCTCTGTCATAACTTTTGATGGAATCACACAAAGTTTGAAATGCCCTGGTATGGTGCTATTGAATAAGCATTGGACCGCAAGATCAGGTAGAACTGCAAGGTCGGCAGTTCAAACTCACCAGCCGCTCCTGGGAAACAAATATGAGTTGGAACTGACTTGATGGCACTTAACAATAACAACAATACAACTTACAAATATTTCTGAGCTGAAGTCGCTTCAAGTAAATATTTGTTTCAAAAAAAAGAAGGAGTGGAACAGGACAGACACCACAAAACTTGGTAGTTTCTATAATTCATTCAACAAATTTTGATAGCTATGCAAATGGAAAAAAGAAGATGACAGTTTCCCCTTTGGGAATCTCAATCAGAATTAAATGAAAACCAAAGAAAATGCTAGATAAAGAATGTGAAACTACCTCATTCTACACTCAAAGTTCATATGAGCCTTGAAGATACATGTTACATTTAAAAAAATAAGAATTGTAATAAATTTAAAGCTAATATAAAAATACCAGAACATGACCAAGTTGGAGTCCTGATGTGGTGCTGTAGGGTAAAGCATGGTTGGTGTGAACCACAATGTCGGCAGTTCAAACTCACCAGCTAGCTGCTCCTTGGAAACCCCATACAGGGTCACTATGAAACTCAAACTCATAACCAACTCGATGTCACTTAACAACAAATGACCAAGTTATAGTGGTGGGTTTTCTTTGTCTTTTTAAAAAGATTTTATTGAAGCCCTTTACAGAGCAATATGGCACTGTGGAATAAGCACTCAACCACAAGGTAGGTTTGAACCACAAGGTTGGCAGTTCAAACTCACTAGCCACTCTTTGGAAATCCTATACAGGCTTGCTGTGAGTTGGAACTGACTCAATGGGATTTAACAACACCCCCTAGCCTTCAGATCCAAATTCAGTTGCAAAGGAGCTTATTATGTAGTGGGGACTAGCTGAGGCATGCAGGTGGCTCTGGCTTCCCACCCTGTGTTCCTAGATGTAGGTGGTGGCTAGTATATCATCTTTGGGTTCCATAATGCTCACATGGTCAAGCAGGAGCTTCTTAGAGCCAATCTTACCACTTGGGTCCCAGGGCAGCATGACTTTCACTTTGATGCCCAGCATACTGTGAGCAGCACATGGCACATGTCTGTATCAGCGGTATAGTTAATGGGGTCCCCACTGTGAGTCATCAGGTCACCCAAAATTTCATGAATCTAGTCCTCTGCCCTTGAAATTACTCAGACATGGTGACCTCACAGTCCTGGGGGGGTCCAGCTGTCCATCATGGACCGCAGCACACCATGGCAGACCCTCCACACAGCATATACTCCTAAGAATTTGCAACTGAAGAGACTTGGCCTGGACAAGGGCACATAGACCTTTTGTAACCACTTTTTCAGCATAAAGCTTTCCACTGTCCGCAGGGAAGCCAACCACACCACACTAGTCAAGTCCAGGATCCTTCGGAACCTTTTCACCAAGAGCATTCTGCATCCTATTGTAGTTGTTAAGTGCTATCTAGTCAGTCCCAACCCATAGCAACCCTGGGTAGGGTGTGGGTCCTGACCCATAGCAACCCTGGGTAGGGTTTGCAAGGAGCAGCTGGTAAGCTTTAACCACCAATCTTGCAATTCAAACCGACTTTGCAATCCATCACATTAACCCACAGGACTCCATTCTGCATTCTGCATCCTAATAGTGTTTTATGCACATTGTTGTTGTTAAGTGCCGTCTAGTGGATCCAACCCATAGGGAACCTGTATAGGATTTCTAAGGAGTGGCTGGTGAGCCTGAATCGCCAACCTTGTGGTTCAAACCAACTTTGCAGTCCAGTGCTTTAACCCACAGAGCCACACCAGGACTTCCTTATGCCCATTATAGACCACGTCATTACATTTTTTTGTTTTTAGGTTTTAGGTTTTATTTATCTTAACTTTTTATTGTGAATTGGATGAAGATTAACAGACAAGATAATCAGCTTTACTTTCAGCAAATTGTAGTCTGGATTTCATCTCAATGATTACAATTTCCTCCCTGCAACAATTATCCTATTTCCTCCTCCTGATTTCCATTTTTGAATCTTATATTTCACAAATGAACAAAGTAAAAATATTTTATGTACACATACAAAACCAAAAATATATATATTCATTTAAATGTCCTAAGGTCATATTCTGCAAGTTAGCCTCCTGCCTACAGGCACACAGCCATCCGTACTCAGTCCATAGGCCTAGAGCCCACAGCTGCTCTACCTCTCCATGCCATCGCCTCTGCCACTGTCTCTGACGTCACTGCTTTTCGAAGAAGAGTCTCACGCTCCACTCTTTCCTTCTTGATGGTCCTGGGTCCTCTTTTCCTGAAATGAAAGATGAACTACTCCCCCCTTTTAGTTATTATACATCTTCTACAATTATAGTTGTGACAATCACAATTCTGTTAACAATTACTAATAATCATAAATTCCTATCAGCATCTTCCCCCACCCCCTTTCACCAGATCCATCTGGAGAAGAGGCAAAGTATTCATTGGGAATTCTACCTTGCCTCCCTTGCTCTGAAACTAAGCATATTCATGAAAGCTTGTAAGTCAGTCACTTCATGCCCTTATAGCTCCCCATTTTTAATAGCCAATGTCTAGATTGTCTGCCGTAGTGGTTACGAATCAGGCTGTGAACCGCAAGGTCAGCAGTTTGAAACTACCAGCTGTTCCGCGGGAGAAAGATGAGGCTTTCTGCTCCCATAAAGATTTACAGC
>NW_006408585.1:1702929-1712833 GCF_000296735.1 Chrysochloris asiatica
CAGGGTCGCTATGAGTCGGAACCGACTCCATGGCACATAACAACAACAACCAACCCAATGCACTGAGGAAATGGAGGAATCTTTCCATTCCAGTTGGAATTTTGAATAACTGCATCCATAAGCAGAAGTCCATCAAACTGTAGCAATTTACACTTGCTCACAGTATCAAGCATTTTTATCTTCATCTGGTTGAGTTCTGGTCAGTTAGCCATCCAAGCTAGGTCAAATAGGTATTAGCTGCAAGTTTGGGAGTTCATGCACAACTCCCTGCAATTCAGACCAGCTGGCTCTTCACTCTCAGCTCTAGCCCCCACTGGCTAGGTCAGAGCCCAAGGATTTGGGGATTCATACATTTCCCGAAACTTCAGACCAGCCAGGCATTCCTCTTCTCTCTCTTATCTGGAGGTCAATGGGTGTCAGTGAAACATGGCCAAGCTCAGTCCATATCTGCATTGCTCTAATTCATTTATTAAGTTTTAAACAGAACAGAGACAGAGACAGATCACCCAGATGAGAGAGACCATCAGCATGAGACCATTGTGGTGCCTATAGGATTCACATCCACGTGGCCAAATTATACAACACACAAAGTAATTTCATCACAAAATCATAATTGGTAGCAGATCAATTCATCACAGATGCAGGCAGGGCTATGGAAGCTGTAAAGGGACCATGATTGAGATATTGCAGATTAGAAAAGTTTACAGGATTGGTTTTGGGGTTCTCCAAATACTTGGTTGGGGAATGCCTCATATTCATGTGACCCTAGTACCCCAATTTACATTAAAGACATGCCCAGGCATATCCCTGAGAGGGCGACTGCTCCTTCTGGTGCTAGCTAGGGGAGTGTCCTTAATCTACTTCAAATGTACTTTGCCTGAGGACAAAGCTTCGACTTCCTGCTTTCCAGGAACTGCCTTGGGTATTATGGAAGTTCAGCAGTCTGATGTGTGCCTGAATTTATGTCAAAGTTCAAAATGGAGTTAAGCTTTGACTGCAGACCCAATGCCTTTAGATTTCAGGCTATAATGCAGTAGTTAGAATAATGCTTTCTGTCCTGGTTGTGTTGCCAAACCAAAACGAGGGTTTGCCACCTGTCACTGTAGTCAATCACAGAGATGGAAGAGATCCAATCCAAGCTTTATTAGCCAAAAGCCAACAGTCTGGAGGACAGAGAGAATAATTTCTCAAGACCGTCCTGACTTTCACAAAGAGCAGGCACATTATATAGGGTAAGTTACATTTGGATGTACACTTCATCTATTTTAACATCAAGATAGCATTCTTTGGCAAAAGAAACAATAAGGCAATAAACTTCAAACATTCTGCCTTTTAGGGAAACTGAAAACAATAAGTCAACAAACTTCCTCAAATAGTCTACCTTTAGGATCTCAGCTGCTTAATTCCTGAGATAGCTATCTAAGGAGCTCTGGTAGTGTAGTGGTTATGAATCGGGCTGCGAACCGCAAAGTCAGCAGTTCGAAATTACCAACTGTTTCGCTGGAGAAAGATGAGGCTTTCTGCTCCCATAAAGATTTGCAGCCTTGGAAACCCTGTACAGGGTCGCCATGAGTTAGAACCGACTCCACAGCACATACCAACAACAACATTCTCCTTGACCTACTCACCTTCTAGGACCACAGTCTATAAACAAACGTTCTCCTTTGCAGGGTCCTCACTTGAGACTCAATGACTAAACCAATTTATTTTGTTTAGGTCAGTAGATCCATGCTATCAGTTGGTGAAACTGGAGTTTCAACTGCAGGTAAGTATCTTCAGCCAGCCTCCCCAGTGAGAGATGCATTGAGTTATGCAGTTCACCTTTACAGATGCCATCAGCAGCAAACTTCCTATTCTAGGAAATTTGCACTACCAAATCCCGCTGTGTAAAGTCAAAAGGAAAGGCTAAATAAAACAACATAAAATTGGTTCTGTTACAGCAGAACGAAACATCGCCATCATCACAATTGCTGTTTTCCTTGAACCACTGCTGCTGCCATTGTGCCAATTCATATTGTTGGGGTGGGGGGTTCCCTCTTTTTTGCTGATGTCCAACTTTTGTAAGAATGATGTCTTAGAAAAGTGACTCGTCCGTCTTAATAATATGTCTGAAGTATGAGAGACAAAGTAGCATTCTGGTTGTATTTCTTCCAACACAAATTTATTTGCTCTTCGAGCAGTCCATGGGACCCTTAATATTATTCCCCAGCACTGTAACTCAAATACAACAGTTCTTCTACAATCTTCCTTATTCATTATCCAACTTTCACATCCGTAGGCGGTTACTGAAAATTCTATGGCTTGAGTCAGGCATCCTTTGTCCTGAAACTGACATCTTAGTTCTTGAACACTGTTACCAGGTCTTGTGCAGCTGATTTGCCTAATGCAGTATGTCGTTTGATTAAGTGCTGCTTCCATGAGTGTTGATAGTGAATCTAAGAAAAATGAGGTCTTTGACATCTGTAATCATTTTTCCATTTATCATGATGTTATTTATTTTTCCAGTAGTAAGAATTTTTGTCTTCCTTACATTGTTGTGCAATCCATACAAAAGACTATGATCTTTGATCTTCATCAATAAGTATTTTAAGACTTATTCAATTTCAGCAAGCAAGATTGTATTATCTACATGTCACAGGTTGTAAATGAGTCTTCCTCCAATCCTGATGTCGTGTTCTTCTTCATATAATCCAGTTTCTCAGATTATATACTCAGTGTACAAACTGAGTACGTAGGGTGAAACAATAAAACCCTATCCCACACCTTTCTTGATTTTAAACCATTCAGTGTCCCTTTGTTCTGTTTGAATGACTGCTTCTTGGTCTATGTACAGGTTCCTCATGAGCAAACTAAAGTGTTCTGTAATACTCATCCTCCACAATATCGTCCATAGCTTGTCATGATTCACACATCAAAAGCATTTGTGTAGTTAATAAAACACAAGTAAACATCTTTCTGGTATTCTCTGCTTTCAGCCAAGATCCATATGGTGTCAGCAATGATTTCTCTCTCTTATTCCACATACTTGTCTGAATCTGGCATTAACCTCTGGCAGTTCCCTGTCAATGCATTGTTGCAGCCATTTTGAAGGATATTATCTTTAGCAAAATTTTACTTGCATGTGATATTAATGATACTGTCCAATGATTTCTACATTCTAGTGGGTCACCTTCTTTTGGAAACTGTGCAAATAGGGATCTCTTCTGATCAGTTGGCCATGTAACTGTCTCCAAATATCTTGGCACAGATGAATGAATGCCTCCAGTACTACATAAGTTTGTTATAGATTTCAATTTGTATTCAATCAATTTCCAAAGCCTTGCTCTTTGTCAATGCCTTCAATGCACCTTGGACTTCTTCTTTCAGTATCATTGGTTCTTAGTCGTGTGCTACATCTTGAAATGGTTGAACCATTTCTTTTTGGTACAGTGACTCTGTATATTCATTCCATCCTCTTGATACTTTCTGAATCATTCAAAATTTTGTCTAAAGAATCCTTCAGTATGGCAAGTTGAAGCTTGAATTTTTCCTTAATTCTTTCAGCTTGAGAAATGCAGAGTGTGTTCTTTCCTTTTGGTTTTTGAACTCCAGATCTTTGCACATTTCATTATTACATTTGACTTCTTGAATTGCCCTTTGAAATTTTCTGTTCAACTCTTTTGCGTCCTCATTTCTTCCATTTACTTTAGCATCATTACACTGGAGAGCAAGTTGCAGAATCTCTTCTTATATCCATTTTGGTCTTTTTCTTCTTTCTTGCCTTCTTAATGACCTTTTGCTTTCTTCCTGTATGATGTTCTTGAGTCCATTCCACAAATCTTCTGGTTTTTGGTCATTGGTGTTTAATGCATCAAATCTGTTCTTTGAGATGATCTCTAAATTCAGGTGGGATATGTTCAAGGTCATATTTTAGCTCTTATGGACTTGTTTTCATTTTCTTCAGCTTCATCCTGAACTTGCATAGGAGCAATTGATGGTCTGTTCCACAGTCTGCCCATGGCCTTGTTTTAGCTGATGATACGGAGTTTTCTACAGTGTCTTTCCACAGATGTAGTTAATTTGATTTCTGTATATTCCATCTGGTGAGATCCATGTGTATAGTCATCTTTTATGTTGTTTAAAAGAGGTGTTTGCAATGAAGAAGTCATTGGTCGTGCACAATTCTGTCATGTAATCTCCAGCATCATTTCTATCACCAAGGCCATATTTTCCAACTACTGATCCTTCCTCTTTGTTTCCAACCTTTGCATTCCAATCACCATTAATTATCAATACACCTTGATTGTATGCTTGGTCAATTTCAGACTGAAGAAATTGGTAGAATTCTTCAACATCATCATCACTGCCTTAAGTGGTTGGTGCATAAATTTGAATAAAAGTGGTGTTAACTCGTCTTCCTTGTAGGCGGATGGATATTATCCTATCACAGACAGCATTATATTTCAAGATAGACCTTGAAATTTTCTTTTTAAGTGTAAATATGACATGCTTCCTCTTGAATTTGTCATTCTGGGTGTAGTAAACCATGTGATTTTCAGATTCAAAATGCTTAATACCAGTGCATTTCAGCTCACTAATGCCTAGGATGGAGTCACTACAGGATAAGCACTTGACACAAGATCAGTTTGAACTTCAAGGTTGGTGGTTCAAACTCACCAACTGCTCCTTAGAAACCCTATCCATGGTGGCTATGAGACAGAACTGACTTGATGGCTCTTAACAACAACAACAACAATGCCTTGGGTATAGATGTTTTTGTGTTCCATTTCATTTTTGACAACTTCCAATTTTCCTAGATTCATACATAATACATTCCATAGTCCAGATAGTAATGGTTGTTTGCACCTGTTTCTCCTCATTTTGAGTTGTGTCCCATCAGCAAATGAAGGTCCTGAAAGCCTTACTCCATGTGCATCATCATGGTCAACTCCACTTTGAGGAGGCAGCTCTTCACCGGTTGTATTTTAAATGCCTTCCTACTTGAAGGGCTCATCTTCTGGCACTATACCTGGCAATATCCTGGTGGTATTCATTTTGTTTCAACAATCAATATTCAATATTCTGGTGCTATCTGACGGTGTTTCACTGCTATTCGTAACTTTTTCAGTGGTTAAACATTCAGAAGTAGTCTGCCTTTCCTTCCAAGTCTGCCTTAGTCCTGAAGCTCAGCTGAAACCTGTCCACCATGGGTGATGCTGTTGGCATTCAAAATACCCATGTCATAGCTTCCAGCATCACAGCAACACACAAGCCACCACTGTGCAACAAACTAACAGAAAAATGATGGATAAAATTCCTACCATTCTTTGTTAGAGCAGTTCTAGAATGTAGCAATACTTATTGTAGAAAGTCAGATTTTTGGTGTTTCATACATTCTGTTTTAAAACACAGTTATTCTTGAAATCTTCATCAGCCAGCCATTTCCTTATAGGGTAAAATTATTTCACAGAAATGAAAAGCTATTTGCCACTGTTTTAGGGGGGAAAGATCCCTTATAAAATATATTTTGTTGGGATAAGGAGAAAAAAGACCTCCAAGTCAAATATATTTTATAGAGGCACTTTAATTACATCTTAAACAGGACAAAGACAAATCCTTCGATGATGGAAACCATCATGGTGCCCAGAGAGTTCCATGTTGCTAATTATAGAACAAAGGATATTTGTCACAAAATCATGATTGGCACATGAGTTCATTAGTGTCATAGGCAGGATAACAGAAGTTGAAAAGGGGCCATGATTGGAGTATGTACATTATTACACAGTAGAACAATCCACAGGCTTATTCTGGATGTCTCCAACTATGCCGTCCTGATACCCTAATTTCCATTATGGACCCGGGGGCAGGCAAGTCTCAGAGGAAAAGACTGCCCCTCCCTGGGCTGGCTAGGGCACTCAAAGAATCCAATTTCAAACACACTCTGCCTGAGGGTGAAACTTTTTACATTGCTGCTTTGTGGTCAGAATGAACTCCTTGAAGGTTGAATTTATTGTCAAGAATGAAAATGGGGTTGAGGTTCTGAAACTCTCAGGCCAATATCCCGTGGTATGTTGCTCTGCTACCCACCCTTCTATTATCTAATGCTTCCAGCTTGCCAACAGCGCTGCCATCCTATTTATCAGTATTCCATGCAAGACCCTTTTGCAAAGAGTAATGGCAGGGCCTCTCCAGCTTGAACCAGATCCGACAGCAGCAGAGTCCTTAGACCAGTGTCTTTCAATTGGCCTTGGACCCAAGCATCTCCAGAAAGGAACCCGTTATGTGACCCACTTTCCTCCCAGGACCCACTTTAGAAGTGAGGGGGTATCTGGAGAATATACAGGAGAACGTAGTACTCAATAGGCAGACCTCTACAGAAAGAGGCAGGTTAGAGGGCAGACAGGGGCAGGGAGAAGTTAGTATCCAGGAAGTCTAAAGGAATAAAGATCCCGGTGCCCCCAATTTGGGGAAATGTGCCGTAATTTGGTTATGAGACCTTGATTTGCTCCTTGTCCACACAGGCAGTAAATTCCTTCTGTTTCTCTTGCAGCCCAGTGTTGGCTTTATTTCAGTTAGTTATTAGAGCAGTACTAGAACCTGAGGTTGCCTGACTTCCGCAAATCAAATGATCAGAATGTAAACTCTAATACATCTGGTGTGGGCTCTTGGTGTGATGCTGTAGGATCAGACTGGACTGAGAACCACAAGTTCGGCAGTTCAAACCCACCAGCTGCTCCTTGGAAACCCTATACAGGATTGTTATGAATCAGAACTGACTGATGGCATTTCACATCAACAACATTAAAAGCTCTGTAGGATAAACACTAGACTATGTCCTGGTGTGGTGCTATGGATTAATATGCTGGACTGCAAGGTCAGTATGAACCTCAAGGTTGGCGGTTCAAGCTCACCAGGTGCTCATCGTATACGCTACACAGTGTTGTTATGTGTCAGAACTAACTTGGCTGCACTTAACAGCAACAACAATGAGCCACAAGGTCTGTGGTTCAAGTCTACCAGCCACTGCAGGAAAAAGATGGAACTTTCTGTTCCTGCAAAGATGTACAGCCTTGAAAACTCTGTACAGGGTCCCTGTAAGTGGCAACTGGCTCGGTGGCACTTAACAACAACAACACACAGAATATACATGGATTTGTTGCTGTTGGTAAGTGCCATCAACAGTTAGGACTCATAGCGACACTGTTTAGGGGTTCTGAGGAGTGGCTAATGGGTTTGAACTACCTACCTTGAGGTTAGCAATCTAGTGTTTATCCTACAGTGCTTCAGAAGGACTCTCAATATACATGGGTTGTTGTTATTGTTGTTAGGTACCGACCCATAGCGACAGCAAAACGAAACACTGCCCAATCCTGGGCCAACCTTGCTACTATTGTCATACTTGAGTCTATCGATGCTGCCACTTGGCCAATCCATCTCATTGGGGGTCTTCCTCTTTTTCTCTGACCCTCCACCTTACCAAACATGATATCCTTCTCCAGTGACTGGTCCCTCCTAGCAATGTCCGAAGTATGAGAGACAAAGTTTGGCCACCTTGGCCTCCAAGGAGCACTCTGGCTGCACTTATTCCAACACAGATCTTTTGGTTCTTTTGGCAGCCCATGATACTTTCAATATTCTCCTCCAACACCATAACTCAAAAGCATCAATTCTTCTACGGTCTTCCTTATTCACTGTCCAGCTTTCACATGCATATGAGGTTATTGAAAATACCATGGCTTGGGTCAGGTGAACCTTAGTCCTCAAGCTGACATCTTTGCTCTTCAGCACTTTAAAAAGGTCTTGTGCAGCAGATTTGCCCAATGCAATACGTCGTTTGATTTCTTGACTGCTGCTTCCATGAGGTTGATAATTGATGCAAAAAGAATGAAGTTCTTGAGAACTTCAATCTTTTCTCCATTGGTAAGAATGTTGTTTATTGGTTCAGTGGTGAGGATTTTTGTTTTCTTTACATTGAGATCTAATCCATACTGAAGGCTGTGCTCTTTGATCTTCATCAGTAAATATTTTAAGTCCTCTTCACTTTCAACAAGCAAGGTTGTATCATCTGCATATCGCAGGTTGTTAATGAGTCTTCCTCCAATCCTGATGCCACATTTTTCTTCATATAACCCAGCGTCTTGGATTATTTGCTCCTCAGCATACAGGTTGTTGGCCAGCAGCATGTCCCTGATCTCAGTGAGGTCTTCCTTGGTGAACACAAACCCCACATTTTCCCGGATGTGAGACAACCGTTTCTCTAGAGCTCTCAGAGTACACCTTCCTAGTGCATCATGGTGTTCCTGAACCATGGCCTTCTCACGCAGGGACTTTCAGAACTGCTGCATCTGCTTGGAACCCACATTTTCTGCTCCTACGATGAAGCATTTTAGAGAATCATCCAAAAGTTGCATGATCTTAAGGAAGTAGTTTGACTTCCAGGTCACCCTGTTTTCCCTGGGCATCACAGTGGTGCATCAGGGATTGCCACGTGGGGTTTAAAGACGATGTCACTCTCTCAATGATGCCTGATGAACGAAGAGGGTTTGGATTTTTGAAACACAAAAATTGGATGTTGTACATATTAGTGTGAAAATCGTTTTATCGTCATTTATATCTTGGAAGTCATACAGGATTTCTCAGCTGGAGTTATCTTTCTTGTCCTGAAATATCAATTTTCCTCCTTTACTGTTAGTCTCAACAGCACTCAAACAACTCTTCCGCAATTTTCTCTTCTCCTCCATGTCTTGAGACATGCCTATATTTTCCGTCTTTGCTTCCACATTACCTATTTGGTCTGGATTTTTGTTTGTTTGTTTGTTTTTAGAAATTTAAGAATTACTTTGAAGTGAAAAGAATATAATAAATATCTATATCCCCACTACCTGGAATGGATAACCATTAGCATATTTGCTCCCGGTCTCTTGATTTTTAAAGAAGTAAATATTACCGACGAAGCAAAAGTATCTTTTCATCATTGTCATATTCCCAGCCTTCTCTCTTGCTTTGTGGAGACACCAATTATCATGAGCCTTCCAGCCCATTTGTATACTTTTGGATATAAAAATTTGTACATATTTATATATCCATAACCAATAAATAGTATAATTGTGTATTGGTCTTAATTTACATCAATGATATCATTTAGCAAATTGTTTTTCTCCACTCAACATGTTTATGAGATAGATCCATGTTGGTAATTTATAAATCATTTAATTAGCCTATTGTATAGTATTGTATCATATTTTTTATTTATTGCCTACTGTCTTAGTTAACTAGGCCTACTAGAACAGAAGGAGCTCTGGTTGCATAGTGGTTACGAATTGGACTGAGAACTACCAGCTCTTCCACAGGAGAAAGATGAGGCTTTCTGCTCCCGTAAAGATTTACAGCCTCAGAAACCCAGGGCCACTGTGAGTTGGAACTGACTCCATGGCACATAACAACAACAAGTATAACAGAGGAGTCCTGCTATGGTGTGGCAGTTTAGTGCACTAGACTGCAAAGTCCATTTGAACCACAAGGTCAGTGGCTCAAGCTCAACAGTCGCTCCTCAGAAACCCTGTACTGGGTCACTATGAGTCAGAACTGACTCAACGGCACTTAACTATATCAGAAATGCTTTAACAAATAGAAATTTATTTTCTCACAATTTAGGAGACTAGAGACTAAAGTTAAGTCATCGATCCAATGGGAAGGCTTTTTCTCTATTGGCTCAGGGAGAAAATCTTTGCCTCTTCAGCTTCTGTTTCCTGGTTCCTTGACACTTGGCTTGACATCTGTCTTCTATCTCTGCTTCTATTGCTTGCTTGTTTAATCTCTTTATATCTCAAAAGAGATTGACTTAAGATATACCCTAAATTGATGTTGTCTCATTAACATAACAAATGGGATTCTCAAATGGAATTATTGTTGTTGTTGTTGTTGT
>NW_006408585.1:1721463-1731215 GCF_000296735.1 Chrysochloris asiatica
GAAGACTTCAGTTCTTAATGCAGCTCTGCATGGAAAACAATAACCACCCTGGCTGCAGTAGACTTCTTAGTGGTTGGTATCCACTTAACAGAGAGCTGTTCTATCATATTTGGTGTAGTTGAGTGTAGGGCTGTACTATTCTTGGGTGTGTTGCATGGGCTGCATTATCAACAGCATTGTATAATAATAACTAGAAAAGGTAGTATATTTCACAGATGCTTTTCTGGTAATACCACTTCTGTGTTATAATGGAAAGTTTATTGTGATGTGTCAAGCTTGTTTTTTATGTATAAATGAATACAGTTAAGTTAGTGTTGTCATATGCCTGCTTCATCTGTAAATAGTCAAGTATGTACACAAGGTATTTCTTTAGGTTTACTGCAGTATTCAGTCTAGTTTTTACTTTCATTCTTCAAACATTCAGTTTTGCTTTCAGTTTTATGGACCTTAGTTATGAGTTAGGTTTTCAGATGTGTACAGACTTAATGGTTTTGTTCTTAAACTCATGTGTACAGAATTATGTATTGTACATAACCATGCTATTCAGCAATAATGCTGTATTGTATTATACAAATGATAAAAAGCCATGTACAAAGGTGGGAAATATCAACATGTTTGCAATTAATATTTTTTTATTTCCCAATTTATTTTAAACTCATTGTCACCAATCAAATGCAGATACATTATTCTCCTCTTTGTTTTTAAAATCCAAATTTCCATTAATGCAATGAAAAAGTTATAAATCACTAATGTTACTAATAATCATGCAAAACATAAACTACCACATTTCAACATCCTAAACATTTTACCAACAACTAAATTGAGTACATTTATTGAACAATTGTCAGTATAAAACAGTAATTTCTCCTGTCTAAAAAAGAAAAATCCTTATAGATCATAATTTGATTAGAGTTAACATTTACAGAAATGCATATAAAACTATATCTAGTCCATTCAGTCATATGTGTTCAGTGAACTCAGTTTCTTCTAAAGTAAATTGTGGTTGTGTGCTGTCAAGCTGGCTCTGACTCACAGCGACCCTGTATGTTGAGCCATATGTAATTCTGATTTCTGCCTTAATTTACCCAGATTTTCAAATCAGCATTTTATTTTCTGCTATACAAGCTCTTTTTTGAAGTCCTGAACTGAACTGTGTCAACTGGAGGAAATAAAACCCACAAAACCAAGAAACATACAAGCAAGCAAAAGAACTAAAACAGCTAGAAATAAATACACAGCTCTTTTATGTTCCTGGAGTTTACCGCTTCAGTGAAAAATCTGACCTGCTCAGACTGCGCAGAGGAGAAGAATGTTTCACCAGGTCTAAACAAATCAGTAACAAGAAGATAAAGACTTACCAACTATTAATTATTAACTATCAGTACAAACCATAACAGGCTGAAATGTATTATTATCAGATTGGAAATTAACCTTTTTCGCCAGGTTTCTAAAAGTTTTCCTTTCTACCATGTTGAAAGAGAGCGTGGCTAATACTTTGGTGGTAACATCTGAACTATCCCTATAAATTTATCGTATGTAATACTGATGAGCCCCGAGCCTACACGTTAGACCTTTTTTGATGCACTCAGCATATAAATGTTTCTCAAGAAAGTGTTCAATGCAGTCCTGGTGAACCTTTAAAAAGGTTTAAAAAGGTTGTTGTTGTTGTTGTTAAGTGCCTTCGAGTCGGTTAAAAAGGTTAGCATTTAAAAAAAAAAAAAGAAGAAGAAGATTCTACTTTGTTTTTTGCAAAAAATAGTCTCAATATTTATATTCTACTAAAGAGTTCTCTCTAAAGAATCAAATCAATATGTGTAAATACATCAGAAAAGAGCTGTAGTTTGTTTTGTTTTCCCCAGAGTAAAAACATCTCTCCTTCTTTGTAGTTATTCAAAATAGTATGTTGGACTTTTGCAGAATCAGGAAGTAAAATGAACAACTTGCATTCACTATCAAAGAGAGAAGTCTTAAAATTAATCAGCAGTTAGTTGTAAATGTTTTTATCACCTACTCTTTAAAATGTATTTGTTTAAAGTTATATATCAATTAAACAAAATAAAAGTGCTTTGAGATCGAGTCTTTAATTAGCTTTTTATTAGTTAAGTATTAAAGAGGAAAACCCCTTTTCATGAAAAAATAAAAAATCTACAAATGAGCCCTTCCATGACCTTGTTAATCTTTCTTTGACAATTGAGACTCTAATTTCCCCTCATAGTTAAGGGAGTATAAAAACATAGAACAGCATACTAATGTAGTATATAGTTAGGCCCTGTTTTCATAGATTAGAGGTTTGCACCAAAGATTTCTGACTGAGTATATGACATTTAATTTTATAATATTTTTGAAGTTTTTATTGTAGGTTGGGTGAAAGTTTATGGAGTAAATTAGTTTTCCATTCAACTATTTATACACATTTTACCACAAACCCTTCAATGTAACAGCGTTTTTCTTACTACTTCCTTGGGTTCCTTGTTAATATTCATCCTTCCATCCCCTACCTGCCTTTTGAGCTTTGTTTTGGAACAAAAACTGCCATTTTGGTCTCCTATGAGCTCTGGTAGCGTAGTGTTTACGAATCGGGCTGCAAACCTTAAGGTCAGCAGTTCGAAACTACCAGCTGTTCCGCGGGAGAAAGATGAGGCTTTCTGCTCCCGTAAAGATTTACAGCCTCGGAAACCCTCTACAGGATCACTATTAGTAGGAACTGACTCCACGGCACACAACAACAACAACATGGTCTGATTATACTGAGGAGTGTGTCCTTTCCTGGTGGTATGATTGACTTTTTAGGCCTACCTATTTTTGAAACAGAGTCAAGGAGTATTCTGGTACACCTAATTGTGTTCATGAAGAACCTGTACATAGATCAAGAGGCAGTCGTTCGAACAGAATAAGGGGAATGGTTCAACATAAGGAAAGGTGTGTGCCAGGGTTGTAGTCTTTCACTATACTTATTCAATCTATATGCTGAGCAAATAATTCAAGAAGCTGGATTATATGAAGAAGAACATGTTCATCAGGGTTAGAGGAAAACTCATTAACAACCTGCATGGACTATACAAGCTTGCTTGCTGAAAGCAAAGACGACTTAAAATATTTACTAAAGAAGACCAAAGACCACAGCTGTCAGTATGGGTTGTATATCAATGTAAATATCACCACTAAAGCAATAAATAAGATGATAAATGGAGAAAAGATTGAAGTTGTCAAAAACTTCATTTTGGTTGGATCCACAATCAACACTCAGATATAGCAGTCAAGAAATCAAACAATGTATTGCATTAGGCAAATCTGCTGCACAAGATCTCTTTAAAGTGTTGAAGAGCAAAGATGTCAGTTTGAAGATTAAGGTGCCCCTGACCCAAGCCATAGTATTTTCAATAGCTTCATATGTATATGCAAATTGGACAGTGAAATAGGAAGTAAAAGAATTGATGCATGGTGTTGGAAAAGAATATTGTAAGTATCATGGACTGGTAGAAGAACAAATAAATTTGTGTTGGAAGAAGTACAGACAGAATGCTCCTTAGAAGCCAGGATGCAGAGATTTTATTTCTCATACTTTGGACATATTATCAGGAGGGACCTATCCCTGGAAAAGGACATCATGCTTGGTAAAGTGAAGGGTCATTGAAAAAGAGGAAGAACCCCAACAAGATGGATTGGCACTGTGGCAGCATCTATGCGCTCAAGGTTAACAATGGTTGTGAGGATGGTGTATTCTGTTGTGCATAAGTTGTTATTAGTCAGAACCGACTCAATGGCACCTTACAACAACAACTGTTGTTTGACTGAAGGTTGATCCTGGGGTGGGGGATGGGGGTGTTCAGTTCCTGGCTTGAAGACCAGTCTATAATACAAGTAAGTCTAGTGTTTTATTTCAATTAAAATTTTTTATTTTCTACTTGATTTCCTCACTCTCTGTCCAGGACCCTCTATTGCTATTGTGATCAGAACAGTATGTTGTGGGAGGCAGGTCCAGTTAGTTCTTCTGGTCTCTGGTAGTAGAAGCTGTTGTTCATTCTTCACTCTACTTTGCTTCAGATGGCAAGAGACCAATAGTTACATCTTTATCACATGATATTGAGCTTCTCTATTTTCTCTTTCGACATGTAGTCAATTTGGTTCCTTTGTATGCCATCTAGTGAGGTCATGTGTATAGTTTCCATTCATTTTTGCTGAAATAAGTCTTCAAAATTTCACCCAAACTACAAGAAAATCTTCAGAAATATAAAAAAATAAAATGTCATATACTCAATCAGAAATCTTTGGTGCATACCTCTAAACTATCAAAACAGGGCCTAATACATACTACATTAGCATGTTGTTGTTCTATGTATTTGTATTCCCTTAGCTATTAGGGAGCTCTAGTAGCGTAGTGGTTACGAATTGGGCTGCGACCTGCAAGGTCAGCAGTTCGAAACTACCAGCTGCTCCGCGGGAGAAAGATGAGGCGATCTGCTCCCGTAAAGATTTACAGCCTCGGAAACCCTGTTCAGGGTCGCTATGGGTCAAAACCGACTCGACGGCACTTAACAACAACAACTATTAGGGGAAAATTAGTCTCAGTTGTCAAAGAAAGATTAGATGGCTGCTCACAATCTTTTAAGACCCCAATTGCTACTCAACAAAGTAGGATGTAATGGTGCCTTTGTGAACGGTATTATACTAATTGACTTAGAAGTACCGGAGACTAGGGTACTTAGTCCCCAAGCCCATTGACTTATTCCCTCAAAATTATGGCTAAGAAGTTTCCAGAACGTTCCCCTGGATGTCCTACAATATCCCTAGATATATTTGTAGCACATACATATGTATATGTAGAAATACCCTTGGTCAAATCTATATCTATTCATGGGTGTACTTCATTCATCTTCCAACATCTGTTTAGTTTACATGTCTACCTGTTGTTGTTGTTAAGTGTCATTGAGTCAGTTCCAACCCATAGCGACCCAGTATAGGGTTTCCAGGGTAAGTTTGAATCGCCAACCTTATGGTTCAAACTGACTTGTGGTTGACTGCTTATCCTATAGCACCACACCAGGACTCCCCATGTCTACCTAGTACATGACATTTTTGTTTGTTTGTTTAAACCTTTTATTGTGAATTGGGTGAAGGCTTACAGAGCAGAGCATCCATTTTACATTCAACAGATTGCAACGTCATTCCATCTCTACAGCAATCCCCTCCATGGAACATCACTTATTGCACTGTCTCCCTGTGTTTCTTGTTTCTGTCTTCCTCCTTCCCTACCCTTCTGAATTGTGTCCTTAGGTCAATGCTGCCCTTGGATGGTTGACCATTCTACGGTGTACATACATCACTAATGTTGTCCCTGTTATACACCATCTGAATCTCCACTGAAGATTAAGTGACAGAGGCGAGTTCAGTTCTAGACCCGAAGGATGACCATGGGCCGTAGTCTCAGGGTTCCACCAGTCTCTGTTAGGCCA
Organism: Chrysochloris asiatica; assembly: GCF_000296735.1. Classification (NCBI taxonomy): domain Eukaryota; kingdom Metazoa; phylum Chordata; class Mammalia; order Afrosoricida; family Chrysochloridae; genus Chrysochloris; species Chrysochloris asiatica. The sequence goes on from NW_006408585.1 coordinate 1,726,917, forward strand.
ACTTTTTGAAATCTTCGTAAGTTCTATGTAAAAGGCAAAAAAACAGAGAGTTCCCTAAGACCCCTCAGCCAATTTTATAGAAATTATGGGGTCTTATTTTCAGTCAGGTCTTCCCAGAACCACACTCCAGATTTGATGATAATCTTTGCAGACTTATGTGAATAAGCTTAGAGCAAACACAACCTTAATACATACATTTGTAAAAATAGTGGATTCCCTCTCTTTTTCTGTTCCCTTCCTAACCCTCATTCCAGCTCCACATATTAAAGGCCTGTGGACACCAATACTCATTGTAGCTTTACTTGCCCAAAGAAGAAAACAACCCAAGTGTCCATCAATGGAGGAATGAATAAAGACAATGTGGTTGGTCCATACAATGGAATATTATTCATCCATAATGGATCAGAGAAATGAAGTTCTGATTCATGTTACAACATGGATGAACCTTGGAACATTAGCTATGTAAAATAAGTCAGACACAAAAGGAAAACTATTGATAATCCACTTAGAATGCAACGTTGACAGACACAGAGGTCAAAGTTTATTAGTGGCTAACAAGGAGGGGGAAATAGGGAGGTATTTTTTTAGAGTATGGTCCAGGGTGATGGAAAAATTTGGAAATGGACTGTGGTGATGGGTGATCAACATAACAAATGTAATTAATGTTGCTGAATTGTATATGTGAAGAAGGTTGAAATGGCAGATGTTTTGTTATATTCAAGGGGTAAGTCAAAAAGTATTACTCACACATGCATGGGCTTATTCCAAACAAAATGTTTAAAGAGTACATGACATTTTTTTTTTTTTTCAGTGTTTTATTGTGAATTATATGATAGTTTACATGGGAGAACATTATTTTTAACATTCATTCTATCGTATATCTTATCATTGCCATGGTTACAAAAAGAGTACATGACATTTTAATGTAGTCATTGTATGCAGACATTTTGATGCACTGATGATTTTAAAGCTCTCTTATAAAAAAATCAATAAAGTTTGCATATGGTAAAACATTTTAAAACATAACAGAGAGATATAAAAGGAAAAATAAAATTCTACTCCCTCAGCAAGGAAGTCTTACTCTCCAAAAGTAACCACTATTACCAGTTCATCTGTTGAGTACAAGTATAGGTATCCATATTAAAGTTTGTTTAAAGAAAAACTGAGCTATATATATGGTCTCTTTTCTTCACCTAACAACATATCTGAGAAAGAGAACAAGGGAACTGGAGTACTGGAAATAAATCAACCAGAATGCAATTACAGAGAATGTTGACATCTTGTGAAAAATGTAATATCATAGAACAATTTGTATAGAAATTATCACACGGGAACCTAATTTGCTGTATAAACTTTCATCAAAAGCACAATAAAGTATTTTATATATATCTGAGAGCTCTAACTAAATTTAGGAGTCCTGGTGTGGCATTGTGGGTTAATGCACCAGACTGCAAAGCCATTTGAACTGCAAGGTCGGCAGTTCAAGCTTACCAGTCGCTCCTCAGAAACCCTATATAGGTCACTATGGGTCGGAACCTACTCGACAGCACTTAACAACAACAACAACTAACTTTAATATAAGGAGTCCTGATGTGGTGCTATAGGGTAGGCACTGGTCTGCTAACTACAAGATCAGTGTTTCAAACTTACCAGTCACTCCTCGGAAATCTATACAGGGTCACTATGAGTTGGAACTGACTTGATGGCAGTTAACAACAGCAATAATGAATTTTAGGAGTGCTGGTGTGATGCTGCAGGATAAGTGCTAAACTGCTAACCAAAAGGTTGGTGGTTCAAACCCACCAGTACTCCTTGGAAACACTGCACAGGATTGCAACGTCATGACTCGAGGGCACTTAACAACAACTCATTTTAATTTAACCAGAATGCAATTACAGAGAATGTTGACAACAGCAAAGGCTATATATTGTTGTATGTGGTGGCACCATAGGATGAACACTGGACTGCAAACCATAAGTTCGGCAGTTCAAGCCCACCAGCTGCTCTGTGGGAGAAAGATGAAGCTTTCTGCTCCTGCAAAGATTTAAAGCCTCAGAAATCCTATACAGGGTCGCTGTGAGTTGGAACCAACTCAACAGCACTTAACAATAATAACAAAGATGAATCAATTGAAGTGTTTTTTTATAATCAATTTCTGCAGTCTGAAATTGATCAAACATGCAATCAAGATGCATTGATAATTACTGGTGACTGGAATGCGGAAGTTGCAAAGAAAGAAGGCTCTGTAGTTGGAAAATATGTCCTTGAGGATAGAAACAACATCAGAAATCACATGATAGTGTTTTTCAAGCCTCATTCACTCCAAATACCGTTTTCAACAACAATGAATGGCAACTATACAGATGAAATACCTCACCAGATGAAATACAAAGTGTCTACATAAGTGGAAAGAGAAAATGGAGAGGCTCAGTATCATCAGTCAGAATAAGGCCTGCTGTGAAACAAGCCATCAATTGCTCACACACAAGTTCAAGCTGAACTCAAAGAAAATTCAAACAAATTCACAAGAGCCAAAGTATAACACCGTGTACATCTTGAATTGAGAGATCATATCAAGAATACATTTGACTCATAGAATATTAATGATTGAAGATCAGGCCCGTTATGATATAGCATTAAGGTCATTAAAAACCCCAGGAAAGAAAGAAAAGACCAAAATCGATGTCAGAAGAGACTCTGAAACTTTTGTTGAACACAGAATAGATAAAGCAAAAGGAAGAAATGATCAAAGAAAGGAGCTGAACAAAATATTACAATATAATGAACTATGCAAAGACCTGGAGTTAGAAAACCAAAAGGGAAGGACACCTTCAGCACTTTTCAAGCTGAAAGAATTGAAGAAAAAAATTAAGCCTCAGGTTGCAATACTGAGGGATGGTGTGGTGCTGTGGGTTAATGCGCAGGACTGCAAAGTCACTTTGAACAGCAAGGTTGGTGGTTCAAGCTCACCAGCTGCTCCTCAGAAACCTTATACAGCGTCGCTATGGGTCAGAATCGACTCAACAGCACTTAACAACAACAACAACAACAATGAGCAAAATATCATGGAACAATCTGTATAGAAATTATCAAATGGGAACCTGGTGTGAATATAGGATAGGTACAGAACCACAAAGTCACTTTGAACCACAAGATCAGAGGTTCAAACTCACCAGTCACTCTTTGAAACCCTATACTGGATCATTATGGGTTGGAACCAACTCAACAACACTTAACAACAACAACAACATGGGCAAAATTGGGAGCGCAGTGGCTCTTCAGAATAAGTAAAGAGCTGTGAAGCACAAGGTCAGTGGTTCAAGTCCACCAACTGCTCCTCAGGAGAAAGATGAGGCTTTCTGCTTACACAAAAATTAATCTCAGCTACCCAGAGAAGCAGTGTCGCCAGAGATGGAGACAGAGATGATGACGTGGAGACATGCAGCGGCTGGGAACTCTAGACCCAGAGAAATAGAAGGGCTGTGTGCTGACTACTGGGAGTCTGGCTTGCAGGGTATGCCCTTTGGTTGGTTGATGATGCATAGAGGGGATTGTAACCATGGCAATGAAACAATATACAATAGGATGAATGTTAAGCTAATGTTCTCCCATGTAAACTCTCTCATAATTCACAATAAAACATTAAAAAAAATTAATCTGAAAAACCCTATACAGGGTTTCTCTGAGTTGGAACTGACTTAATGGCACTTAACAACAACAACACCAGCAAAATATTGAACAGTGTAAGAAACATTAAGAAAAGATAGAAGGAATACACAAAATCACTGTACCAAAATGATTGGTCAATGTTCAACGATTTCAGGAGGTAGAATATGATTAAGAGTTGATGGTACAAAATGCACTGAGGCCTTTAGCAGAAAAACAATACTTCAGGAATTTACAGAATACAAACCGAGATGTTTCAACAAGCAACAACATTGGGAGCAGTCATTCATCCATGTCAAGAAATGAGGAAGAGAGTTACCTGGCCAACAGACTGGAAGAGATCCATATTTGTGCCAATTCCAAAGAAAGGTGATTTTACAGAATACAGAAATTATCAAAAATATCATTAATATCATACACAAGTAAAGTCTTGATGAAAATAATTTTAAAATGGTAGCAGCAGTATGTTGACAAAGAACTGTCAGAATTTCAAGCCAGATTCACAAGAGGATGTGGAATGAGTGATATCATTGCTGAAGTTAGAGGATCTTGGCTGAAAGCTGAGAATATAGAAAGATGTTTACCTGTGTTTCATTGACTTTGCAAAGGCTGTATATAACAAATTATGGATGT
>NW_006408585.1:1733430-1739518 GCF_000296735.1 Chrysochloris asiatica
TCAACTCTACTTTGAGGAGGCAGCTCTTTCCCAGTTGTATTTTGAGTGCCTTTCAACCGGAGGGGCTCATTTTCCGGCACTATATCTGACAGTGTTTTTCTGCTATTCATAAGGTTTTCAGTGACTAAATATTTGGAAGTAGCTCGTCACTCTTTCTTCCTAGTCTGTTTTTGTCTAGAAGCTCATCTGAAACGTGTCCACCATGGGTGACCCTGCTGGTATTTAAAATACTGGTGGCATAGCTTTCAGAATCACAGCCACTCACAAGTCACCACAGTGTGACAAACTGACAGATGAGTAGTGGCCATTTGGTTTTAAGTGGAAACGGTCACTTTAAATTTCAAGATCTGTGTGCATGAGTAATAGAACACTCCAGGGGAGGTGATGGTGTGTCCATTCGCCCAGGCAGGTTAGCAAAGCTAAAATAGGAATTCCAGAACACTTAATTGTGCTCATGAGGAACCTGTTCCTAGAACAAGATGCAGTCGTTTGAACATAACAAGGGGATGCTGTGTGGATTAAAATCATGTAAGCAAGGCTTATATCCTTTCTCTGTACTTATTCCAGCTGTAAATTTAGCAACTAATCTGAGAAACTAGACTATGTTAAGAAGAATGAGGCATCAGGATTAGAAGAAGGCTCATTAACAACCCACGATATGCAGATGACACAACCTTGCTTGCTGAAAGCCAAGAGGACTTGAAGCACTTAATGAAGATCAAAGATTACAGTCCTCAGTATGCATTATACCTCAACATAAAGAAAACAAAATACTTCAACAACTGGACCAAAAGATTGACGTTGTCAAGGGTTTCATTTTACTTGGACTGCAAGGTCAGTGATTCAATCTCACCAGCTGAATCAACACCCATGGAAGCAGCAGTCAGGAAATCTAATGATATTGGGCAAATCTGCTGCAAAAGACTTCTTCAAAGTGCTAAAAAAAAAAAGCAAAGATGTCACTTTGAGGACTAAAGTGCACCTGACCCAAGCCATAGTATTTTCAATTGCTTTGTATGCATGTGAAAGCTGGGCAATGAATAAGGAATTGAAGAATTGGTGCCTTTGAATTCTGCTGTAGGCAAAAAATATTGAATATGCCATGGAATATCAGAAGAATGAACAAACGTGTCTGGGAAGAAGTACAGCCAGACGAGTTTGTTCTTGTATAGCTCCTTTCAACATAATATCTGCCAATATTGCATAATACAGAGAACTGCTTGTCAGCCCAAGAAATGTCAGCAAATTTGGAACATTTTTACTTTTGGTAAAAGGTAAAAGTGTAACTCATCTTCATTTTGGCAGCTCTTAAGAGCACTTTGCCACAAAATATCAGTGAACTTCTCTGGAGTACAAAAACAAAAACAAAAACCAAAAAAAACCTCTGCCCATTCTACAAGTGACTAAAAAGTACTATAATACTCTACACTTAAAATTTAAAGTCTTATTTTTATTGAAATAATTAGATTAATAATATCCATAGACATTTGTTGTACAATTCTGTTATGATAACTCGCATATTGTGATAAACCCACATTTCAAATAGTATCCTTCATCATTTCTAATTCTACTAGCTTCTTATTCAAGCTGGTTAAACTGGTGCTTTATCACATACATATTCAGGGTGTATAAAGATTATATTGCAAGTAGGAAAAGAACTGGTAATGCCTTTCTGAGTTTAGTTTTGCTTTCATTATTTTATTATTAATTTTTTAATGTTTTATTGTGAATTATGTGATAGTTTACATGGGAGAACATTAGTTTTACATTCATTCTATCGTATATTGTCTCATTGCCATGGTTACAATCCACTCCATGCAATCCTTCCCCTGTACCCCCCAGGTCTTCAGCACACAATCACTCTCCCTCTCTGGATCTAAAGTCTCCAGCTGCTCCATCACTCCATGTCATCATCTCTGGCTCCATTTCAGGCATCACTGCTTCTCTGGGTAGGGTCCCGCTGTCTGCTCTTCTCCCATGATGGTCCTAGGGACCTGCTTTCATTATTGATCTTTACAAGCCTCTGCTCCTTTGCATGACTTTTAAAATTATATACCCATTATCTTCTGTCAGGTTCTCAAGAAGAGATGGGAATTCTTGTGCCAGTGATTTTTATTTTTTTTTGAGAGTGCTCTCAGCCAAAACCCCAAAGGAAGCGAGGGAAACAGGCCAGGCAAAGATGTGTGTTCACCTGAAATTTGTTCTCAGTCTAGAAGTTGCTGGGTGGTGCCAATGGTTAACTTGCTTGACTGCGAACCAAAACCACCCTGACGCACCTGTGAAAAAAGACCTGGTGACCTATATCTGAAAATAAGCCGCTGAAAACACCACAAAGCACAGTTCTATTCCAACACACACAGGGTCGCTATCTATGAATCAAGTTCTCCCTGAGTTAGGGTCGCCGTGGGTCTGAGTCAACTCCAAAGCAGCTGGTTTTATCTTCAGTTTGATCCCATGAGGAACTTTGGAGTGTGGATGAAAATGACAAAGTTGTCCCACCTTAAGTCAAGGAGGAAAATCTTTTGTACTTTTCCATCAGCCTTTGGCTAGGCAGGGGGTGAAGGTGTCTGGTGGTTTATTTGCCTAATTAGGTAATTCCCATAATTTAAGATCAGTTCTCCCAAGCTGAAGGGTACATCTCTGAGTCCTTAAGCGTCGCAGTCTGTGGGGAATGAGTGCAATGACCAGTGAATAGGGTCTGGGCAGGGCATCAACACCTGCTTTGTGACGTTAGCTTACTTAAAACTAGATATATAGCTGGTAGATCTTTTACTTTACCATTGTACAGTGTGTCACAACATGCTGAAAATGACAACTAAGTGAGGGTGACACTGTGGAACTCCTGCTCTTGTCCCTGGATAACTCCTACTGGATATGACCATCTGTCCTTCGTTGTTGTTGTTGAGTGTTGTCAACTAGGTTCCCACTCACAGCGGCCCTGTATAGGGTTTCCGAGGAACAGCTGTGAGTTTGAACTGCCAGCCTTGTGGTTCAAACTGACTTTGCAGTCCAGTGCATTAACCCATAGCACCTTCTTAAACCTAAGTGAATCACCTTACAAAGTCCATTTTAGAGATCCCTGCATCAGACAGTAACAGTGATATGTATTTACCACATTATCCTGCTAATATGTATTTTGTTGTTGCTGTTAAGTGCTGTTGAGTCAGTTCTGACTCATAGCAGCCCTTTATAGGGTTTCCAAGAAGTGGCTAGTGGGTTTGAACCACCAACTTTGTGGTTAGTATCCCAGTGCTTTTGCTACAGCCCCTCACAAGGACTCATGGTGATTTATGTGTGTGGCACATATGTGTGGCACTGTGGGTTAATGTGCTGGACCGCAAGGTCAGTTTGAAGTACAAGATCAGCAGTTAAGTTCACCAGCTGCTCCTCAGAAATCCTATACAGGGTTGATATGAATTGAAAGTCACTCGACAGCACTTAACAATAACAACATAACTATATCACACAATATGTTATGATATACATAGACTGTGTGATATAGAAATGTTGTTGTTGTTGTGTATATAAAAATATATATATACACACACACACAGTGATAAGTATTTACCACTTTACCATGGTGTGGCATTATAGGATAAGCACTGGACTGCAAACCAAAAGGTCATAAGTTCAAACCCACCAGCTGCTCTTCAGAAACCCTGTACAGGGCCACTATGAGTTAGAATCTACTCAATGGAGCTGAACAACAACATAATATATACATGATGCAATATATTATGATATTTATATATATACATATGCAGTCATATTTATTTACCATGTTATCCTGGTGATTTGTATTGTTGTTGTTGTTGTTTTTCTAAATGTCGGTTCTGGTTCATAGCAACAATGTATAGGGTTTCCAAGGCTGTAAATCAGAAAGTCTCATCTTTCTCCCATGGGGCAATTGGTGGCCTCAAACCACCAACCTTGTGTTTATTATATATTTTTATATATGTATGCATATATCTGTTGCCATTCAATCAATTCCAACTCATATCAACGTTTAGGATAGAGTAAGATTTCCAAGGCTGTTATCTTTATAAAAGTAGGTTGCCACATTTGTTTTCCTCTGCATAGTAGCTGACCTTTCTTGTTTCTCCTTCAGATTAATTGTGTTTCAATTTGCAGCATGAAGATCTGTGTATCTGTATTAGTTTCTCTACGAGTCCTGTATGGAGCTGTGGGATAAGTAAGCACTGGACCACGAGGTTGGGTTGAACTGTGAAGTGAGCAGTTTGAATCCACCAGTCGCTCCTCAGAAACCCTATGCACGGTTGCTATGAAAGGGAAATGATTCGACAACATTAATCAACAGCAGTAACAATTAGTTTCTCTACGTGAAGAGGGAGAGCTCTGTGTTCCCTATGGTACTTCGTCATTACTTTGCATGTCATAGAGGCTCAGTAAGTATTTGCTAAGTTGAAAATTTGAACATTACTCTCCCAGTTCTCTTCTCTTCTTTTTCAAATAGGATTTTGGCTTGACTCAGCTGCTCATTATAGGTGTCCATGGACTCATCTCTTTTTTTTTACTTTCATTGCAAAACCTTATCAGTTCATAGCTGTAGCTCCATGCTACGTGTGGTGACTGGATTCACAGACTACCAGATGGCACAGGACCTGCCTTCTAATTTACAGCATAATCTCCTCAAGTATTGGTATTGCTTTGCTATTCTTGCTAAACAGTCTACAGAATCCCTGCTAATCACGTGGGTACTTGACAAATCTGCCTAGGTTTATGATCACAACCTTATATCACCTACCAACTTTATGTCTCATCAACCCAGCACATCACCTTTCTTCAGTCAGGCTAATCTTTCCACTGGTTCCCACATGCTGGCTCACAACAACATACTTTTTCCTGGCTGTTCCCATCACCCAGCTAGATAGATGTTGGTATTAGGTGCCATCAAGTTGGTTTGAATTCATAGTGAAAGACCCTACACACAACAGAACGAAAGGCTGCCTGGGCCTGCACCATCCTCACGATTGTTGCGTTTGAGTCCACTCCTGCTATCATGATGTCAATCTATCTTGTTAGGGGGTCTTCCTTTTTCTGACCCTCCACTTCACTAAGCATAACGTCCTTCTCCAGAGACTGGTCCTTCCTGAAAATATGTTCAAAAGTCCCAAAGACAAAATATCACCATCTTTCCTTCCAAGGAACATTCTGGCTGTACTTCATCCAAGACAGATTTCTTTGTTCTGGCAGACCATGGTACTTTACATTGAAAATACCATGGCTTGAGTCATGCACACCTTAATCTTCAAACTGATATCTTTGCTCTTTAACACTTTAAAGAAGTCTTTTGCAGCAGATTTACCTAATGTCACATGTCATTTGATTTCTTGACTGCTGTTTGCAGGAGCATTGACTGTGAATCCAAGCAAAATGAAGTCGTTGACAATGTAATCCTTTCCTGTTTATCATGATATATCTTGATCCAGTTGTGATTTCTGTTTTCTTTACATTGTGGTGCAATCCATGCAGAAGGTGGTAGTCTTTGATCTTCATCAGGATTTCCAGTCTTCTTAAATAATGGCTAGATGTTAGCTATCCTGTAACCCCAGTTCAAATCCCATCGACTCCATTATGCCTTCTTGTAATTCCTTTTCTTTCTTGCATGTACCAACTCTGGGCTGGAGATTGGTGATAAGCAGTAGAATCATACACAATTCTTCTCCTCTTCAGGAATGTATCCAAGGGGAGAGAGAGAGAACCATGCCCCTTAGATGCATTACCTCACTCACATAATCGTCAAGACAATCCTGAAGGCTGGTCCTATTGCTGCTGTGTAAAAACTGAAGCTGGGCCTGCTGCCCCTGATAGGTGGGTGGACTGCCCTGAGGAGAAACAGGAAAGGAGATCTGGGCCAGCTGGTGAGCAGACAAGACAACGCCCCAACTGCAGCCTTAGAGTACGCAGTACTTTGGGTTCCTTCAGAATTTGGCCACGTGCCTGAAGTAGGTGACGAAACATTAAGAGAGGCATCTTAGAAGATTAAACACCTAATCAGCTTAATAAACATGATCGGTTATGTGCCAAACACTTAGAGACTATTGCAATCTGTAGAACTTGTGAAGAA
>NW_006408585.1:1740036-1752450 GCF_000296735.1 Chrysochloris asiatica
AAGAGAAGGAAGACAATGAATGCCTCAATTCCTTATTTGAATCTTGACTCATATGGAAGAACAAAGCATAGCTCTGGATGCATGTGTTGTTGTCAAGTGCTGTCGAGTTGGTTCCATCCCATAGCTACCCTGTATAGGTTTTCCAAGGAGCAGCTGGTGAGCTTGAACCACCGACCTTGCAGTTTAAATGACTTTGCAGTCTGACGCATTAGCCCACAGCGCCACCCCAGGACTTGGGATGGAAATCTAAGATGGTCTCTTTACTCCTGATAACTTTCAAGCTCTGCTGGAGGGCTGGGTTAATTCAGGGGAAGACGTTCTGAGAAAATGCTTTGAGACACCAGTGATTAATACACTGTTACATTTGAAAACACAGCAGAAATAGATGCTAGAGATCTGCAAGAGTTGCATTCAGGAAGAAACTCCCAGGGAAGTGAGAGACTGACACTTCTTTTCCATCATCACAGACAGCGTGGCAAATGTAGCAGGGGAGGAGCTTGGTGAGAGCTGTGGATGGATCTCATATCCTGAAAGAGGAATTTGTGGTCTTCTTGCCTTATGAAGCCAATGCAGAAATTTGTGAAATTTCACACTACCATAACTGAGAAATGGGGACTCAACATGGAATACTATCCTGGCTAAGCTTATGTATTGTGTGCCCAACAGATTTCTACCAAGATGAAAGACTTTTAAAGAAACATCTTCAAACCATCTACACACCTGCTCTTCTTGTGTGTGAAACATGTGGTTGGCAAAACCCAGCACTGTTATAGGAGTATCTGTTGCATTGGCAATGACTGAGAAGGTTTGTTCTCTATTCTGATGACCACAACTGCTTTTAGAACTTGACAGTGTAATTTCTGTCCTCTTTTAGGTCAATGAAGAAGGGGGCAAATGAGCTCAAGGAAATTTACCATTCTCAATGGACAGGGGGCATGATACTTTTGAAATTTTAGTGGACCTCCTATAAGTACTTGTTTTATGTTTGTTATTGTTGTGTGCTGTCTAGTTGGTTTCGACTCATAATGATTTCTGAGAGTGGTTGCTGGGTTTATGATGCCTACCATGCAGTTACCAGTCCAGTGCTCATACTTGTTGTTCTTAAGTGACCTCAAGTTAGTTTTGACTCATAGTGACCCTGTATGGGTTTCCAAGGAGTGGCTGGTGAGTTTGAACCGCAGACCTTGTGGTTCAAACCAACCTTGCAGTCCAGTTCTTTATCCTATAGCACTACACCATGCTATGCTATAATGGTACAAATAATATATGAAATAACACTATAGCTGACCAAGCCTTTGCATTGTGTCATACAGTAACATTCTGTTTTCATCATTAGGATTGTTCTTAGAAATATTTTACAAGAGCCTTTGGGACAACAAACTATCTAGGGGCTTGACTGCAGAACTGCATTTACTAAATGCAGTGATGGAAAATATTAAATTTTAAGATGATTTTCATCTACGGAAGCTACACATTGGGCAACCAAATTTGATATTCAAATGAAACTCCCTGGGAAATTCCAAAGAGCTCAGCAATGTAACTTGGCTTCTCAGTTAACCTCTGAGAGTTACTATAAAGAAACCCTAAGTGTCACATTTGTTGTTGTTGTTAAGTGCTGTTGAGTCAGTTCCCACCCTCAGTAACCCTGTGTAGGGTTTCTGAGGAGCGGCTGGTGAGCTTGAACCACTGACCTTAAGGTTCAAACAACTTTGTAGTCCAGTGTGTTAACCCACAGAGCCACACCAGGACTCCACATTATTCAGGAACTTAAAGATATGTTCACAGAATTGTACCTTTAAACTCTTAAATGCTTATCTCTGGTACCCTCTGTCCTGAAATAGCTCAAATTCAGCACATCAGAGGAACACCATGCTGACATGTAGGGAAGTTACTGACCCAATCCGGACACATTGTCAGACAAATTTCACTCTTAGAGAATCAAGTGGAAACAGAGGAAAAGATAAAGAAATTTCACATGCCATTTATGAAGCCTTCCGTCCGCCTGACATCGAGTTCTTTCCTAATGTTTATTATGCATTGCTGAAGGTCCTATGTATATGTCTTTTTTTTCTTTTTTCTTTTAAGTGCCGTTGAGTTGGTTCCAACTCATGGTGGCCCTATATAGGATTTCCCAGGAGCAGCTGGTGAGGTTGAACTGCCAATCTTGTGGTTTTCAGTCCAGTGCTGATCCTACAGCACCACACCAGAAGTCCATATCTATATGGTGGTGGTGGTGGTTATGTGCTGTGGAGTCGGTTCTGACTCATAGTGACCCTGTACAGGGTTTCCGAGGCTGTAAATCTTTACAGGAGCAGAAAGCCTCATCTTTCTCCCGCGGAACAGCTGGTAATTTCGAACAGCTGACCTTGTGGTTTGCAGCCCGATTTGTAACCACTACGCTACCAGAGCTCCTTATGTGTATATAAGGGGGCTTCAAAAAACTTCACTGAAAAATGGAATTAGAAGATAATGGAATTTTTTTCCAGAAACTTTTTGAAGCTCCTTTGTACTTCCTGTGAAATGAGCGCTATTAAAAAAAAAAAAAAAAAGGACGATAGCATCTCACTCAAATCATATCTAAGGAACACTTTGATAGACCAAAGGTCAAGTGCCTCAGTTTTACATAACATAAATTTTGATATAAAACGTCATCTGGATTTAATGATGGACACATGTATCCAAGTCTATACAACTAACTCAGAGCTTCCAATGGTAATTCATAAACTATTGAAAACACCTAAAAGACTGCTTTAAAATAGAGTTTTTTCCTTATGTTTGATATTTGGAGGGAAAGCTGTAAAGTATATGTAGACCACTTAATCTGAATATCTTTGCCTGTTGTTGTTGTTAAGTGCCACCAAGTCAGTTCTGACTCATAATGACCCTATTAGGGTTTCGGAAGAGCAGATAGTGGGTTTGAACTGCCAACCTCATGTTTCAAACTGGCCTTGTGGTCCAGTGCATTATCCTGCAGTGCCACACCAGGTGGATTCGAACTGCTAATGTACCTATTTAATGGCCCCTCTTGAACTCTGCTTTGAAGATGTATCTTCTAGAAGGTAGCAGTGAATATGCCATATTTTGTTTGTGTGACCTCTGTTGTTATTAAGTACCATCAAGGCAATTTTGACTCATAGCTACCCTTTAAGAGTTTCCGAGGAGCAGTGATGGGTTTGAACTGCCAGCCTTGTGGTTCGCAGTCCAGTGCTTGTCCTAGAGTGCCACCCAGGAGTGTGCAATTCTCAGGGGACCATTGGGTAGATGAGTGTGTTCCAAGTCTCTTGTGCAAGGTAGTCACTAGCTGAAGACTCTGCATGACCTGTTGGAGGATCTTCTGTGCCCTACTCAGGATTTTTTGTACCACTAAGGATGTATTCGGTGCACTGGTGGTATAGTGGGTTATGCATTGGGCTGTTAACCACATGGTCAGCAGTTTGAATCCACCGGCTGCTCTGCAGGAGAAAGATGAGGATTTCTACTCCTGTAATGACTTATAGCCTTGGAAACCCTATATAGAGTCACTATGAGTCGGGACCGACTTGACATCACACCACAACACACAAATGCTCCACCACATTCATAGTTGTATTTGCAGAGAAGGTACATATCCATGTGCAAATATCCTCTTTCAAACTCATATGTTTGTGGTTGTACTCCCATTCTTCCTCCTATACACATTCAGCTTGTGTCTCTGTCCACGTATCTTCCCACATATCTTAGACTGGGTTCTTTAGAGAAGCAAAACCTGTGAAACATATATGCATATATATGCTGTTGTTGTTGTTGTTAAGTGCCATTGAGTTGGTTCTGACCCATAGTGATTGTAGATAGAGTTTCCGAGGAGCAGCTGGTGATCTTGAACCGCCAACTTTTCAGTTCAAACGGCTTGCAGTCTGACACATTAACCCACAGTGCCACACCAGGACTTCATGCATATATAAATAAAGAGCAGTTTATAACAAAGAAATGGTTCACAAATGTAGAGTTCCCAAGTCCAGGTCAGATGAACCAAGATCAGCAGGCAGGCAGGTCCGGCAGTAGACAGGCAAGCAAACAGGTCTGATATGCAGATAATAGAGTAGGCCACTGGCTCAAGTCCAAAGAACTGGTGGTTGGAGAATGAGCCAGATGCAAGAGTCAGACCCAGCAGAAAAGCAAGCAAGCTTTGCCTGAGTGAACATTACATTGGGAGCACCCTACTCCTTTTTATTAATTAAACATCCTTTTAATTGATTGACTCCTCATAGCCAATAATCATAGAGTTAACTATGCCTGCTCACAGCCAATCATCATAGGGTTAACAATGCCTGCTCATAGCCAATCATCATAGAGTTAACTACACTGTTCATAGCCCATCATTATAGTTAATTTACACCATATTAGATCTCATCATGGGGCTAACAACATCTCAGTGGCCAAACTACTGGGAATCCTGGCCCAGCCAAGTAGACACAAAACCTTAACTATCAAACACAGAACACTGTTGTTCCAAGGTTGTGTTGATACCACTATTTACCTCTATCCCTCTTAGCTATTGCATAGCCCCCTGTGTCTTCACCAGTCTTCATCATTCTACTAATCTCCCTCCTTTTATATATTGCACTCCCACTTCTTGTATATTACCCTCCCCATGGCTGAGTTAAAATGTACCCACCCGCTAGCCGGTGACTTATTCTCCCTTACCTCCCTTACCTTACCCCTCGTCCTGGTGTGGCAATGTGGGTTAATGTGCCAGATTGCAAAGCTGTTTGAACTGCAAGGTCGGCAGTTCAAGCTCACCAGCTGCTCTTTGGAAACCCTATACAGGGTCGCTATGGGTCAGAATCGACTCCACGACACTTAACAATAACAACAACAACCTCCCACCACTGGCAACCATTGAAGAATGCTTCTTTTAGTATGGAAAGCTTTTCTTGAATTTTTACAATAATAGTCTTAAACAAAATGAGCTCTGGTAGCGTAGTGGTTACGAATCAGGCTGCAAACCACAAGGTCAGCAGTTCAAAACTACCAGCTATTCCGTGGGAGAAAGATGAAGCTCTCAGCTCCTGTGAAAATTTACAGCCTTGGAAATCCTGTACAGGGTCACTATGAGTCAGAACCAACTCCACAGCACATAACCACCAGTCTTATACAATAGTTATTCTTTTGTGATTGACTAATTTCACTCAGCAAAATGTCCACCAGGTTCATCCATGGTTTGAGATATGGGTCTTGTTTCACAAATTCATCATTATTCTTCATCATTGCATAGTATTCCACTGTGTGTATGTACCAGCGTTTGATTTGTTCTTCCATTGATGGGTATTTATGTCGTTTCCATCTTTTTGCTATTGTGAGTAATGCTGCAGTGGACATCATGTCTGGCTCATATTTCTTGTGGACATTTACCAAGTACAGAGATTGCTGAGTCACATAATATTTCTATTTTTAAATTTCTGAGGAAGTGCCATACCATTTTTCACAGGGGTTAGTCCATTTTACAGTCCCACCAGCAATGTAGGAGGAGGGTCCCAGTCTCTCCACAACCCCGCCAACATTTGTTGTTTTCTGGTTTTTTGAACTTTGTTATTAATGGTGATGTGAGATGATCTCTCATAATTGTTTTAATTTGCATCTCTGTAATGGCTAATGTTGGTGGTTATGTGCTGTGGAGTTGGTTCCCACTCATAGTGACCCTGTACAGTGTTTCGAGGTTGTAAATCTTTACAGGAGCAGAACACCTCATCTTTCTCCCACAGAACAGCTGGTAGTTTCAAACTGTTGACATTAAGGTTCGCAGCCTGATGGTTTTGTTCTGTTGTGTATAGAGTTGCTATGGATCAGTACCGACTCAATGGCACCTAACAACAACAACAACAATGGCTAATGATTGTGAACATTTCTTCATATGTTTGTTGGCTGCCTGAATGTCTTCTTTAGTGAAGTGCCTTTTCGTGTCCTGTATCCATTTTTTAATTAGGTTGTTTGTCTTTTTCTTGTAGAGGTGTAGTGTTCTATATATACATTTTAGAGATTAGTCCCCTGTCTGATATGTCATTGCAGAAATTTTTTTCCTTGCCTGTGGGTTCCCTTTGGACTGTTTTGGCAAAATCTTTTGATGTACATAAAAATCTTTTTTGTCTTCTACTGTTTGTGTGTTTTTAATAGTTTGATAGTGTATTTATGCCATGTGTTAGATTCTCTAACTTTGTCCCTATTTTTTCATTGATATATAAAGAATTCTAGGTTTTGCATTTTAGGTCTTTAATCCACACTGAGTTATTTTTATTTATGGTGTGAGATATGGGTCTTGTTTCGTTATTCTGCGAATGGATTTCCAATTTTGCCAGCACCATTTATTGAAGCAACTATCTCTTCATCATTTAATGTGTTTGGGACCTTTGTCAAAGATCAGCTGACTGTATGTAGCTGGATCTGGGTTCTCAATTCTGCTCTATACATCTATATATCTTTTGTTGTACCAGTACCAGGCTGTTTTGACCACTATGTCTATGTAGTAAATTTTGAGATCAGGAAGTAAGAGGTTTCCAACTTTTTTCTTCTTCTTAAACAGTGCTTTGCGTCTCTGAAGTCTCTTTCTTTTCCATATAAAGTTGCTGGTGTTGAGTGCCATCAAGTTGGTTCTGACTCACAGCAGCTCTGTATAGGGTTTCTGAAGAGTGACTGGTAAGTGTGAACTGCCAACCTTGCAGTGGAGTGGGATTGTGTTACATCTATAGATTGCTTTGGGTAGTGTTGACATTTTCACAAAGTTAAGTCTTCCTGTCATGAGCATATTTTTCTATTTTTGTAAGTTTCTTTTGGTTTCTTGCATTAGTGTTTTCTAGATTTCTTTGTATGGGTCTTTTGTTTCTCTGGTTAGATTTATTCCTAAGTATTTCTTTTTTGGTGGGGGCTATTGTAAATGCTATTAGTTTCCTTTTCAGAATTTTATTTATTTGTGTAGAGGAATGCAACTGATTTTGGGGTGTTTATCTTGTACTTTGCCACTTGACTGAATTTTTCAGTGAGTTCCAATAATTTTCTTGCTACATCTTTGGGGTTTTCTATGCATAGGATCATACCACATGCATAGAGAGAGTTTTACTTTTTCTTTGCCAAATTGGATGCCTTTAATTTCCCTTTCTTGCCTTATAACTCTAAGACTTCCAACCAATACTGAATAGGACTGGTGACAAAGGACATCCTTGCCTGATTCCTGTTCACAAAGGGAATGCTTTCAGTTTCTCTCTATTGAGAATAATGTTGGCTGTTGGATTTGCATATATGTTCTCAATTATGTTGAAGAATTTCCCTTTTATTCCCAGTTTTGTTGAGTGCTTTTATCAGGAATGGATATAGGACTTTGTCAAATGCTTTTACTTTATCACTCAAAATGATCATGTGGTTCTCTTCCTTTGTTTTATTTATATGGTGGATTACATTGATTGTTTTTCTAATATTGAACCATCCTTGCATCTATGATATGAATCCCATTTGGTCATGATGTATTATTTTTTGTTATTTTGTTGAATTCTATTGTTCAAATTTGTTTGCATATATGTTCATGAGGGATGTTGGTCTGTATTTTTTTTTTTTTTAAGTGATATCTTTGCCTGTTTTTAGTATGAAGGTTATTCTCACTTCATAAATATATTAGAGAGTTTTCCATCATTTCTGTTTTAGGGAAGAGTTTGAGTAAAATTGATGTCAGTTCTTTTATGAATGTTTGGTAAAATTCACCAATATAACTATCTAAGCCCATACTTTTATGTTGGGAGTTTTAAATTTTCCTGATCGAGTTCTTCTTTCATTATAGGTCTTTTCAAATTTTCTACTTAACTCTGTGTTAGTTTAGTTAGGTCATGTCATTCTAAAAATATATATATTTCTTCAAAATTTTCAAATTTATTGTACATTAAGAGAGTATATCCTTTTATCACCCATCAGGTGTGGGATTAAACTCACCCATGACTCAGTTTCCAGCCAAGCAGTAGATAGATGTATAGGGTGGCTGCAACCCTAGTGAACTATGCAGACCATGGAATGGTCAACCATTCAAAGTCAAAAGGGAAAAGTTTACCAAAGAACAAAATTCAGAAGTGTAAGGAAAGCAGGAAGAAGGGAGAAACAACAATCCCGAGGAGGAAGTGCAATGAGGGATGTTACATTCAAGGGAATGCTCCCACTGAAATGAAGTGAAGCATATGATTTATTAAATGTAAATGTGATCATTTCTTAACTCAAATCACAATAAAAGGAAAAAAATTTTAATAAATGTGGGAGGAATATATGTTTTATAAAATGCTACAGTGGATCTCAAGACAGATTTTTTGACTTATTGGGAATTTTAAGTATGTTAAAAGTCTGTAATGGTCAGTTAAGGACATGACTAGAATGAAACAAACTGTGAGTGCACCAAACAAAGATTTCAGTGTAGATTTTGTCATCATCAAATGAATCCAAATGAACAAGTTATAGTTAAAGTTTGAATGAATGAGTTTACTATTGTTGTTCCACATCTGGTTACTACCATTTACATTCCTCCGTTAAGCCTACATATTCTTAAACTGTTTGGCAGGTATATGTTGGACACTTGTGATTTACAATCACGACAGGATTATAGGGCATGAACACTTAACAATTTCTAGGTATATTTCCTTTTTCCATGACAATATGTACTGCTACATCCTGATAAGCAAAACCTGGAAAATGTGCAAAAGTAAGTGTTTTGTCATTTACCTAGGAAGAATAGAGAAAATACTACTGTTACTTTTGGTTTTAAAAAACTGCTGACCTTGAGGTTAGTAGCCTGACTTGTAACCAAACACTATACCACCAGAGCACCTTATAGCAAAGACAGAAGAGACCAAATGAAACCGAGACAGATGAACCCTGAACTTCAGAGGAAAAATTAGAGAAGTGAACTGAGTGCTTTCTGGAGGAGAAGCTGAGCAGGGACGGTGAGAGCGGGAGGTTGACTGGTGAATGGCCAGCCAGACACAGTGCGACCATCTGGAACTTTTGTCAGTAGCTTTGGCAATAGAAGGTGGTCTGGCAGAGCAGATTCTTGCATGTGATGAGAAAGATGTGATTCTTTCTTTTTCCTCACATTCCCCTGGTGACCAGAGGTATGGCCAGCTCCCACCCTCATCAACCATCAGCACAGACCCTGCTTTCTGGGAGTTCAGAGGCGTGTGGTTGTGAGCCATGCCAGTTTGAGGCAGGAGGGTCTGGTTGCACCTCTTTGGTGCCTGGATCCAGGTGGGCTCAGCTCTGAATCTACAGAACCTACAGAGTCACCAGACTAGCATAAGTCTAGCAGAAGCTCTAATAACCAGCAATACAACCAGTCCAAAACCTGTAATTAGACACCCAGAAGAGTAATAGTAATATTTCAAAAATGAAAAATACATTGAAATGGCCAAGGAGTATATGGGAATCAATCTAAGTCCAAATTAGTGAGCTAGAAAAGAAATCTTTCAATACTAGCATGATATAAGAACAATCAGAAAAAATAAAGAACCACCACCCTGACCCCCAAAAAAGCCTAAGAGTTATTTGGGATACCATGAAGAGAAATAACTTATGGGTGACCAGAACTTCAGAACAGGAAGAGACAATAAAAAGCAGAGAAAATTATAGAAGTGTTGCTGAAGAAAATTTCCCTAATATAACAAAAGACAAGAAGAGAAGCATACAAGAAGCTGAATGAATGAATCTCAAAAAAAGATAGATCCCAAAAGAAAGTTATTATTACATATCACAATTAAACTTTCCAAAAAAAAAGACAAGGAAAGAATCCTGAGAGAAGCTAAGGAAAAAAGAAAAGTTACCTACAAAGGAGAACCAATAAGATTAAGTTCTGATTTCTCAGCAGAAACCATGTAGGAAAGAAGGCAATGGAATGACATATACAAAACTCTGAAAAAAAAATTGCCAACCAAGAAGCACATGCCCAACAAAGTTGTTCCTCAAATATGACAGCAAAATTCAGACATTTTTCCAGGTAACCAGACATGGAATGAATTTGCATTAACCAGATCAACTTTGGAGTCCTGGTATAGTGCTGTAAAATTAGCACTGGAATGCTTACCAAAAGGTTGGCAATTCAACCCCACCAGCCTCTCCTCGAAAACCTTATAATGGGTCATTATGAGTCAAAATCAATCAGATGTCATTTAAAAACAACAGATCAACTTTACAAAAAAAAATATTAAAGCCTGTTTTGGGACTGAGAACCAACTATAGCAGACAACCACCTAAGACATGACAACACCAAGCAGATATAGAAGTATTTAAAATAAAATGAACCTACAAGACTGAAAATAGGGAACTGGAGATATCACTTTATAATGAAGTCAACTACAAAACAAAACAGATACAGAAATTCCAAATGGCAAAGAAGTCAAGTAGATTTCAAGATAAAACAGACTTTTACATGGGGAAAAAGTTAAAAAACAAACAAACAAGGTGACTTCAAATAAAATTAATATACTACATCAAGATAAAAAAGTGGAAAATCAGAAAGATTTAGTAAATATTAATGCAGCAGAGTATTCTGGAACACTTAATTGTGCTCATGAGGAACTAGTACATAGACTGAGTTTGAGCAGAATGGTTTAAAATCAGGGAAGGCACCAGGGTTGTATCCTTTCACCATACTTATTCAATTCATATGCTGAGCAAATAATCTGAGAAGCTTGGTTATATGAAGAAGAACATGGCATCAGGATTGAAGGAAGACTCATTAACAACCTATGATATGCAGATGATACAACCTTGCTTACTGAAAGCAAAGAGGACTTAAAATACTGATGAAGATCAAAGACTTCATCAGCCTTCAATATGGATTGCACCTTTATGTAAATAAAACGAAATTCCTAACTACTGAACCAATAAACAACATCCATATAAATGGAGGAAAGATTGAAGTTGTCAAAGACTTCATTTTGTTCAGCTCCACCATCAACTTTCATGAAAACAACAATCAAGACATCAAATGACATATTGCATTAGGCAAACCTGCTGCACAAGACCTCTTTCAAGTGTTCAAGAGCAAAGGTATCAGTTTGAGGACTAAAATGCACTTGACCCAAGACATGGTCTTTTCAGTAGCCTCATATGCATGTGAAAGTTGGACAATAATTAAGGAAGAATGTAGAAGAATTGATGCACTTGATTTATAGTATTGGAGAATATTATAAGTATCACAGACTGCCAGAAATGGCGGAGGACAACGTTTCTTGTTCATGGAGTCGCAATATATGGGGACTGTGTGTAGAAGGAATATCCCAACTGGGATAACACCTGCTTGGAAAATGGTTATTTCTTGCTGCACTTTACAGGCTGTGCAGTGTGCAATAAGAGGGACTTTATGATGATCACAAACAAATCCTTCAAAGAGGAAGATGGAGAAGAAATTGTTACTTATGATCATCTGTATAAGAACTGTCATCACATCGTTGCCAGGCATGAGTATACATTCAGTATCATGGATGAATTTCAGGAATATACCATGCTGTGTCTGTTATGTGACAAAGGTGAAGATACTATCAGTGTTCTCCCTGATGACCCCCAATAGATGACGCTGCTATTCTGAGGATCCCTCTGTGGTTCTATTGATACTATATGGAGATGGTTTACTTTGCCTTTTTTGTTTTCTAGCTTAGATTTATCTACTCTTGGAAAGCACACATAATTTAGGGAATTGCTGCTTTCCAGAGCTGAGTTCTTCTGCTCAGGTTCCCAGTTCACATCAGTGCAGCCAGAGGGAAGCATCATTGTTAGCAGTTAAACAGCTGGAAAACAATCCTTACGGAAGCATATGTAGCACCCGGATTCTTGGAATAGGACAGGGAATATACAAGATGAGCCTGGAGCACAAAGTAAGGAAATACTTAAAAAGAAAAGTAAAAAGCTACAATGATTGGAGGTATGTCAGAGGAACAAAGGACCAACTAAGAGTTCCCAATGGAACTCTTTGTTCAAAAAGAAAAAAAGAAAAAGGCGCAATTTGTGCACCAAAATAAAGGGGTATTGAATTATAACCCCAAAGAAAAAAATAAATATCTACCAAAAAAAAAAAAAAAAAAGTATCATGGATGGACTGCCAAAAGAACAAACAAATCTGTGTTGGAAGAAGAACAACCAGAATGCTCCTTGGAAGCCAAGATGGCCAGACTTCATCTCTCATATTTTGAATACATTATCAGGAGGGACCAGTCCCTGAAGAAAGACATCATGCTTGGTAAAGTGGAGGGTCAACAAAAAAGAGGGCGACCCTCCACAAGATGGATTGGCACAGTCAACGGGCAATCGTGAAGACGGCACAGGACGGGGCAGTGTTTGATTCTGTTGTGTATAGGGTCACCGTGGATTGGAACTGACTCAACAGCACCTAACAACAATAAAACATAAATGAAAAGAAAA
>NW_006408585.1:1764124-1765130 GCF_000296735.1 Chrysochloris asiatica
CTATTGATCCTTCCTCTTTGTTTCCAACATTTTCATTCCATTTGCCAGTAATTACCAATGCATCTTGATTGCATGTTTGATCAGTTACAGGCTGAAGAAGTTGGTAGAATTTTTCAATTTGATTATCACTGACTTTAGTATTTGGTTAATAAATTTGAATAATAATGATGTTAACTGGTCTTCCTTGTAGGTGTATGGATATTATCTTATCACAAGAGCATTGTACTTGAAGATAGATCTTGAAATGTTCCTTTTGATGATGAATGTAATGCCATTCCTCTTGAATGTGTCATGCCCAGTGTAGTAAACTATATAATTGTCGATTCAAATTGGCCTATACTAAAGCCTAGGATATCAATCTTTATGTGTTCCATTTAATTTTGACAACTTCCAGTTTTCCTAGATTCATACTTTGCACATTCCATGTTCCAATTATTATCAGATGTTTACAGCTGTTTCTTCTCTTTTTGAGTTATGCCCTATCAGCAAATGAAGATTCTGAATGCTTTAGTTCATTCATCAGTATAGTCAAGGATACTTTGAAGAGGCAGTTTTCCCCAGTTGTATTTAGAGTGCCTTCCAACCTGAGGAGCTCATCTTCCAGCACAATATCTGACAGTGTTCTGCTGCTATCCATCATGTTTCAATATTCAATATCCTGGTACTATCTGACAGTATCCCACTGCTGTTCATATAATTTTCAGTGTCCAAACAATCAGAAGTAGTCTGCCTCTCCATCTTCCTAGTCTGTCTTAGTCTGGAAGCTCAGATGACACCTGTCCACAATGGGTGATCCAGGTGATATTAAAAGTACTGGTGGTGAGGGGAGCGGCTGATTTTGCAGTCCAGGAGCGGAGATCCCTGGAACCATCAAGGGAGAAAAGCGAAATGTGAGACCATGTCCAGAGAGGCAATGACACTAGGGATGGAGGCCGAGGCAATGATGTGGATAGAAGGAGCGGCTGAGGACTCTGGACTCAGGGAGGAAGAGAGGTTGTGTGCTGGT
>NW_006408585.1:1766059-1767695 GCF_000296735.1 Chrysochloris asiatica
AAAAATATATATCAATTTATTGGTCAGAAAGAGACTGGAGAAACCTGAGACCATAGCCCTGGACCAGTCCTTGGGTCTGGAAAGGAACTCACCCTTGTGGTCCAATTTTTAACTAAACAGTAGATAGGTCTATAGGAGGAACACCCACAGGGCATTTGCCTAAGGACAAAGTAGAGAAGGGATAGGAAAGTGAGTGGACTGGAAATAGGAAACCAAGGGAGGAAGTGGGATAACTGTTGTTATGGAGGGGGATTATAATCATTGAGATGAAACAAAGTATATGATTTGTTGAATGTAAACCTTCACTCAATTCACAACAAAAAGTAAAAAAAAAAAACAGTTTTTGGAAATGTAATTTTTAATTGTGGAGAAAGATTTGTGGAAAAATGATTACATGCTAGAAGCTCAAGAGGGAGATGATTATTAAAAGTTATTATTAATAAATTTTGAAGCATAAATTATAAGCTATCATGTGTTGATTTTCAATATCTGAATTTTAAGGGTGGAACACTATTTAATTAGATTAATATATTCGTGACTGAAACTGTCATCTACTTAATGTTTATTTTATCATCTGTTCCTAAACCTATATGCAAGTTTCATTTCATCAGCTTGATAGTAATCATCTGTAATCAATTGTAATCATCTGATTTCAATTTAATCAAGCTGTTGATTCACTGTGACTCTGTTTTTATCTCCATGATCGCAATGTAGTTTTCCAAATGAAAGAAAACATGCCTTATTCAGTTGGCCCTTTAATCTTGATATAATGTCCTTTGTTGCATGGGGTCACTATGAGTCGGTACCAACTTGATGACATCTACAAGAACAACAAGGATACAGATAGTCTGTATATCACATACATTCACATCAACTCCCTTTTTAATACTCTACTTTTATCTACCTATGAATTTAATCTGCTATCCATTCCTAGTGCTATTATTTCAAGTTTCTTTTACAAGGATCATTTTCAGTAATTAAAGGGCTCAGCAAAGATCCTTTTAGTCATGTAATTGATGGTGCAAGGTGTGGAATTTGAACTAGTCATTCTGAACTAGTAATTCCTGGATGTTTACAATATGGCAAGCACTATGCTGGGTACTTTATTTATATTGTTAATTAATCCTAATAATAATGAGGTATAGAGCGAAATTGGATTACAAGTCAGGCTGCTAACCACAATATCAACAGTTTGAATCTATTAGCCACTCCACTGGGGAAAGATGAAGCTTTCTGCTCTGTAAAAATTCACAGCCTTGGAAACCCTATACAGTGTGCTAAGATTTATAAACAACTTAAGGCAGCAGCTGCAGTAGAGAGACAAATTAGCTTCTCAAAGTCACACACCCAGCTTTGAGTAATAATCACTATTGCAATACTGATATATTGTGGATATATACATATACAGATAGATAGACAGATGGATAGCTAGAAAGCGAGCGAGCGAGTGAGAGAGAGAGACAGAGAGAGAGAGAAACTGCAAGGTTGGCAGTTTAAGCTCAGTTTAAGCCTCAGAAACCCTACACAGGGTAGCTATGGGTTGGGATCGACTCTAACAACAAAATACACACACACACACACATATATATAGTGGTTATGTGCAATGGAGTCGGTTCAGACACATAGCGTCCCTGTA
>NW_006408585.1:1769299-1770469 GCF_000296735.1 Chrysochloris asiatica
AAAGCACAAGTAAACATCTTTCTGATATTCTCTGCTTTCAGCCAAGATCCATTGGACATCAGCAATGATATCCCTCATTCCACAGCCTCTTCTGAATCCAGCTTGAACCTCTGGAAGGTTCTGTATTACCTTTAGTAAAAGTTTACTCTCATGGGATATCAAAGATACTGTCCAATGATTTCCGCATCCCGTTGAGTCACCTCTCTTTGGAATGACTCTCTCACTAGACTTCAACTCATGCCTAATCTTTATCTACAACAATAACAATAGCAGTAGATAAAGATTAGCCATGAGTTGAAGTCTAGTGAGAAAGTCATTTACAGAGTGTTGTTGTTGTTATGTGCCGTGTTCCGACTCATAGCGACCCTGCACAAGGTTTCTGTGGCTGTAAATCTTTACAGGAGCAGAAAGCCTCATCTTTCTCCCACAGAACAGCTGGTAGTTTTGAACTGCTAACCTGAGGTTAACAGCCCGGTTTGTAACCACTATGCTACCAGAGCATAATTATATGTATATATATATTTTTTTTCCCCTTTACTTTTGTATATTATGGAACTTCTCTAAAAGAAAATTATCTCTTTTTGCTGATGATATGATCCTATATATTGAAGGTCACAAATAATATGCAAGAAAGCTACTAGAGCTGTAACAGAATTTAGCAAAATGGCAGAATACAAGGTAAACACACAAAAATCAGTTGGATTTTTAAATGCATCAACAAGTAAGGTGGAAAGGAAATTAAAGGAACAATTGAATTGATAAAAAGCTAAGAGAAAAAGGAGTCCTCCTGTCGCACTTCAGGATAAGCAATGTACTACTAACTTCAAGATTGGTGGTTCAAACCCACCAGCCACTCCTCCGAAACCCTATACAGGGTAGCTATGAGTTGAACTGACTCAATGGCAAGTAATAACAAGAGAATAAAATATCTGGGAATAAAATTAAGCAGAGAGGTAAAAGACTAGTACACTGTAAACATTACTGAAAGGAATTAATCCACTGCCCTCAAGTCATTTCTGACACATAGGGTTTTTAAGGTTATAGATTAGCAGAAAGCCACATCTGTCTCTCCTGGAGCAGTGAGTAGGTTTGAACTGACAAACTTGCAATGAATGCTTATCTTACAGTGAGAGGTCTCCTACTTGGTTTTCCTTTTTTTTTTTTTTTTTT
>NW_006408585.1:1771684-1794371 GCF_000296735.1 Chrysochloris asiatica
ATGCTTGCTTCATAAAATGAATTTAATAGTTTTCCTTCCTTTTCTGTATTCTGGAGTAGTTTGAGTAGAACTGGTGTAAGCTCATCTCTGAATGTTTGGTAGAATTCACCTGTACAGCCTTCTGAGTTCAGATTTTTTTCAGTTCGGAATCTTTTAATGAGTTTTCAATTTCTTTGCTTATTTTATGTATGTTCACATTTCCACTTTACTCTGTGTTCCTTTATGTAAACCATGTGTATCTAGAAATGTGTCCATTTCGTCTAGATTTTCAAATTTGCTGGAGTACAGTCCTCCGTAGTATTGTGTTAATAACCTTTTTATTTCTGTTGGCTCTGTTGTGATGGCACCCATATAATTTTTTATTCTTGTTATTTATATCTTCCCCTTCTTTCCTTGTGTTAGATTTGCCAATGGCTTGTTGATTTTATTTGTCTTTTCAAAGAACCAACTTCTTGTCTTGTTGATTCTTTCTACTGTTTATATGTTTCCATTTCATTTATTTCTGCTCTAATATTTATTATTTCTTTTCTTTCTGGTGGTGGTAGGTTACTTTGCTGCTCTTTTTCTAATTGTTGGAGATGTTGATTTAGTTCTTTCTTCTTTTTGGTCATCTGTGTTTATTGCTGTAAATTGTCCTCTGAGCACTGCTTAGTCCCAGAGGTTTTGGTATGCAGTGTTTTTGCTCTCATTTGATTCTAGAAAATTTTAAATTTCATTTTTATTTCTTCTATTACCCAGTAACTTTTAAGTAGGGCATTATTCAATTCCCACGTATTTGATTTTTTTCCCTTGGTCTTCCTATTGTTGATTTCTAATTTTACAGTGTTGTGATCTAAGATGTTTTGTAGTATTTTAATCTTTTAAATATTTTTGAAACTTGCTTTGTGGCCTAACATATAATCTTTTCTGGATAATGTCCCATGTTGCATTGGAGAACAATGTATATGGTACTGTTGTTGAGTTAAGTGCTCTATGAATGTAGATGAGGGCAAGTTGGTTGATTATGTTGTTTAGTTCTATGTCTTTGTTGAGTTTCTTTTTAGTTGCTCTTGTCCTTCATCGAAAATTTTGTATTAAAGTCCTCTACTATTATTGTGGAGTTCTGGTATGGCTCTGTGGGTTAATGTGCCAGACTGCAAAGCCATTTGAACTGCAAGGTCGGTGGTTCAAGCTCACCAGCTGCTCCTCAGAAACCCTATACAAGGTCGCTATGGATCAGAACCGACTCGATGGCACTTAACAACAAAAACTATTATTGTAGAATTTTCTATTTCTTCTGTTGTATTAGAGTTTTATTTATGTATTTTGAAGTTCTTTCATTGAGCATAAATATATATTATGGTTCTGCTCTCTTATTCAATTGACCCTTTAATCATGATATAATGCCCTTTATTCCTTAAACTGGTTTTTGCCTTAAAGTCTATTTTATCAGAGGTTAATATTGCCACCCTTGCTCATTTTTGATTGGTGTTAGCTTGATGTATTTTTCCCATCCTTTGAGATTTAGTCAATTTTTGTCTTTTATAGTCAGAATATTGAAGCATCCTGTTTATTTATCCATTCTGCTACTCTCTGTCTCTTGACTGTGCAATTAACCCTTTTACATTCAATGTAGTTATCACTAAGTATGAATTGACCGTTGTCATTTTGCTGTGTGTTTTAATTTGTGGAGTTGCTAGTTTCTTTGTTCAATTTCTGTGCTCAGTTCATTTTGTTTGTGGGTCTTCTTTTCATTTTTTTCATTTCTGTTGTTTTGATGTTTTCTAAATCTTTCTGATTTCCAACTTGTAAATTTTAATATTAAGATGCATTAATATTCTTTGATTAGGTAATTAATTACCTAATTTATTACTTCCTCCCCCTCATTTAAAACAGTCTGTTTTATCTCAAATATACTTGACTTCCTTACCATTTGAAGGTTCTGTATCTACACATTTCCCTCTTTTTGCTTTGTAGTTGACTTCATTATAAATTGCTATCTCTGGTTTCCTATTTTCAGTCTTTTAATTTTGTTTTATTCTGAATACCTCTCTATCTGGATTGAGTTCTGGAGGTTGTTGTCAATTATGTTACTCTCAAGTTGTTGTCTGTTGTTGTGGGATCTAAGTCCAAAGAACAACCGTTAGTATTCTTTATAAACTTGGTCTGGTTATGACAAATTTCTTTAATTTCTGTTTCTCTGGTAATGTTCTAATTTTGCTGTTGTATTTGAGGGACAATTTTGCTGGGTATCTGATTCTTGGTTGGCAATTTTTTTTTTTTTTTTTTAGGTTCAGAGTGTTGTATTGATTTCTACAGAGAATCAGAGCTTAGTATTTATTATTGATTCTGCTTTGTGGGTAACATTTTGTTTTTCCCAAACTGCTTTCAGGTTGCTTTTCTTGGCTTTAACTTTGGATAATTTGATTATGATATGTCTTAGTGATTTTCTTTGGGGGTCTGTCTTGTTTGTTCAGCTTCTTGAATGTTTTGTTTTGTTTTTCCTCCTCTTTCATGATGTTAGGGGAGTTTTCTTCCAGCAACTCTTTGACAATTTTCTCTGGACTTTTTATTGTCTCTTCCTGTTCTAGAATTCCAATCACACATAAGGTAATCCTCTTTCTAGTGTCCCTCATCACTTTTAGGCTTTCTTCTGATTTTTTTTTTTTCCATTCTTTTTTCAGATTGTTTTTCTAGCTTACTAGCATTGAAAGATTTGTCTTCAAGCCCACTAATTCAGGCTTCCATTAATTCAAATCTACTCCTTTGCCCTTTCAATTTATTATCCATCTCTGAGATGTTAATATTAATCTTCTTGGTTTCTAATTGCAGGTTTTGTATTGTTTCAAAATGTCCATTGATTTTGACTGATTATTTTTGTAGTGCTTTCCTAATTTCTTCTAAGCTTTTACTGTGATTTTCTTGCTTTCCTCAATCTTTCTGTCAAGACAGTGAAGGTACCTATATGTAATTATTTTGCATTCATTCTCATTTTCTTCAGGAGAAATGTTTTCTGGTTCTGCATCTTGGTCATTTGTTTGAGTCAACCTCTCTTGTTTCTTTGTGTGAGCTGAAATCATCTGTTGTCTTGGGACATTGCAGTGTCATTGTATTTGTATTTAATTGATGGTTGTTCTTAGGCCCTCACCAACTGTTTTCTAGTGGGTGTATTTAGAGAATGGAATCGTGTGCACCATTTTCCATTCACCTTTTGTGCAGCTCAATTTAGGGTGGGTGTGACTGGCATTTGCTGATGGTATAGAAGTTGGTATAGGTTCTTGTCCAGGGGTAGAGCTGCAGAGGATACAGTTGAGGTTGAAATGTATGGGAATGGTTACTATCTTCCTTCATATGAGGCAAGAGGAGGAAACACACACGGCAAACAAACAAACAATAGTGAAAACAGAATATAGTAAAAGGGAAAAAAGAAACAAAACTGTGCAGCTGGTTGACCAGTTAGTTTCCATTTGCTGCCGGCTCAGCTTCTCCTCCCAGGAAGTATTCAACCCACTTCTCTAACTTTTCCTCTGAAGCTCAGGGTTCCAGAATTGTTCTCCGTGTCTGTTTCATTATGTCTCCAGTGTCTTGGTTGTTGAGAGTCTGTGTTGCATGCCTGCCTTGTCTGCCATCTTTTTGGAAGTGTTTCCATGAACTTTTTGAAGCTCCTTAGTATTCCCTGGAACCCTGGTGTGGCGTTGTGGGTTAATGTCCTAGGCTGCAAAGTCAGTTTGAACTGCAAGGTTGGTGGTTCAAGCTCACCAGTCACTCATTGGAAACCCTCTAGAGGGTCACTATGGGACGGAACCAACTCAACGGCACTTAACAACAACAGTATACCCAAAGGAATTAAAAGTAAGATCTCAAGCAGATACATGAACAACCATGTACATTGCAACACTATTCACAATATCTAAAAGGTGGAAACAACCTAAATGTAAAGAAAATGTAGTACAAGCATATATACATAAAGACAAACATATGCTACAGGGCACATGCTAAAACATGAATGAATCTTGAAGACATTATGCTGAGTGAAAGAAGTCAGTTACAGAGGACAAATACTATATGATCCCACTTATATGATGTATCTAGAATAGGTAAGTGTATAAAACATCAAAGATTAGTGATTACCAGGGAAAAGAAGAAACCATGCTTAGGGGACTCTCAGCTTCTGTAATCCCACTTCAATTCTACTGAGAGGATGGCATTGGGTACAGGGGACACTTCTAAGTGAGCTCCAAAAGATAGTTGCATCATCCATCAGTGATTGACATATATCTACATTAGTGATGTCACACTGTCCAGTATTAAGTTGACGGCATACTGTCCTTACCCTGTATATGATTAGCATATGCTATGTCCAGTTTTAAGAGAACTCTTTACTGAGGTTTAACCTTATCTGATAGCACAAATGGACAAGTAATTTCTTGGCTGCCTTAATAATATGGTAGTCCTCGGTTCTGTAGTGCCTAATCCACAGCACTAGCTTGGTTTATACTATATGACTTTGAACATCTTAACTGCATTGTTTAAAAATTCAGGAGACAATAGCCACATTGTTGTTATCAAATGCCATTGAGTCGACTCCAACCCATAGACCCATAGCGACCCTGTATAGGGTTTCTGAGGAGCAGCTGGTGAGCTTGAACTGCCAACCTTGCAGTTCAAATGGCTTTGCAGTCTGGCACATTGTCCCACAGAGCCACACCAGGACTCCATATTAGGCCTGCAGAAAACAGGGTCAGTACATTCAAGGTCCTAGAAATACTGCAGTCATTCAAGCACCGAGTCCTGTCATTGATGGACCCACATGCTCAGCTCTGGTGCCAGAGAGCATCACTGGGAATCTCAAGTGCTGACTGTGGAGGTCCTATATGGTAGATGATTGGTACAAGTGCACATAGTAGCACAGGGGTCACAAATGACCATTCTTAATGCTTGATTCTAATACCCAGTATGATAGATGAAATCTCAAAGTTCAAGGAAGCGTATGAGAAACTCCATCAAAAACTGGGAAGTGGTTTCCTTATGCCAAAGCAATCGGACTCCCTGAAGCCCTGATGGGGCTGACTCCCAGCAGCATTTCATTTCATTTCATTTTGTTGCACACAGGATTGCAGTGAACTGGAATGGACTCAGCAGCACTTCACAACAACAACAACAAAGCCTGAAGAAACCTCTGGTCTGCTGCCTGGCCAGCAGATTTTGGATTCACCAACTCCCACAACCCTGTGAGCCAGCAGAGGTCTCCAGCATGTTGACTGACTCATGAATTTGGGACTTGTCAGCCTCCTTTTCCATGAAGGCGATTTCTATATATACATATTTCTATATGCTTCAATGGTTTTGCTCCTTTAGAGAACCCAGACTAATAGTAACTGCAAACGTGGAATCAGTATAGAATGGGTACAAAGAGAAGGTACCTTTAGAGTAGTATCCAACTGAGCAATTTAGTAACTCTTTCAATTCTTCCATTAATGTATACTTAGAACCAATCTTGTTCCATTTGTCTTAAACAAACTTCACATGCATGGGCAAATAGGTACCTTCATATCTAATTTAAGAAAGAAGTTAATTTACTTTTATAGCAGTTATTAAAATCCTTAACTGTTCCTTTTGGCCCGAACCATATTTTTCTGTTTAAACAAAGTTGGTTTAATTCTTAATTAAAGAAAGGTTCAGACACTGATCAGTGAGTTTGTCAAATACTCTGAACTTTTTCTTTTCTTCTTGTCTCAACTCCATTTAGTGTAGCTATAGTACTGTTTTGTTCATTCTTTTCACTTCAACATGATAGGAAGGGAACATACCATTTAAATCACTCGGTCACTGATTTTGAACAGTTTTCTGTGAAACGGTTTACTGAAGATGTTAAATGCCATGGTGTCGGTTCCCACCCAAAACAACCCTGTATAGAGTTTCCAAGGAGCAGCTGGTGAACTTAATCGCTGACCTTGCAGACCAAATCGACTTTGCAGTGCAATGCATTAACCCGCAGCTCCACACTAGGACTCCTTTCTGAGGATGGTGATTATGTGATTATGTGATTATGTGAGGTGGAGTTGGTTTCCAAGGCTGTAAATCTTTAAGGGAGCAGAAAATCTCTTCTTTCCCCCCCAGAACAGCTGGTACTTTCGAATTGCTGACCTTGAAATTAGCAGCCCAACTTGTAACCACTCACTACCAGAGCTCTTTTTTTCTGAAGATACATGGTGTTTTTTATTAGCATGCTCACAAATGCTTATATGAGAGTGGGAATTTAGATTTGTAAATCATTCCAAATAACCATATTTAATATTTTGTCTTGTATTTGTTAATATGAGCAAAAATGTACAAACCAATTCTATTTTACCCTCTCTAGAAAAATACATACAAAAATGAATAGCCCTTAGCCCCAATCTCCTTTCCAGCCTAGCTTGTATATAATTCCCTGCCTCATTAAACTGGTTAGTTTTTGAGATCTCCACCTATTTGAGGAGTCCTGGTGTGGTGCTGTGGGCTAAAGTATCAGACTGCAAAGTCGTTTGAACTGCAAGGTTCAACTGCAAGGTTCAGTCCTGGCCTTACCTCTTCCCCAACTTCATAAATCGAAACCAAAATCAATCATAAAAGTGAAGGTGTTAAAATACCACTACTATCCTGAAAGGTATAGTATGGTACGATGACTGATTTAAACCAGTTGCTACTTGTCACAGACTGTTCTCATTACTGTCTGGTTTCAAGAGTAGTCTCCTTGGCATTTTCAGAAGTTCCAGAGTTGGTAGCCTGCCAGGAAGTACTCCTTACAGAGTAGAGGTGCTTAGGACTGGAGACAGGGACTTCAAATAGGTTGTGGTGGTTGTTGTTAAGTGCCGTTAAATTGATTCCGAACATGTATAGGGTTTCCAAGGAGCAGCTGGTGAGCTTGAACCACCGACCTTGCAGTTCAAATGACTTTGCAGTCTGACACATTAGCCCACAGCGCCACACGAGGACTCCTCAAATAGGTGGAGATCTCAAAAACTAATGAGTTAAATGAGGCAGGGAGTTATATAGAGCTAGGCTGGAAAGGAGCTTGAGGCTAAGGGCTATTCATTTTCTATGTATTTTTCCAGAGAGGGTAAAATAGAATTGGTTTGTACATTTTTACTCATATTAACCACTCTAACAAATACAAGATAAAATATTAAACATGGTTATTTGGAATGATTTACAAATCTCAATTCCCACTCTCATATGCTCCATTTGAAGTTCTTCTATATACTGGTATGTGATTCTGGTCCATTTTATAGATAAACTTGAATAGGCTATAGTCCCTAGTTTCTCAAATATTAATCTAGGTATTGCTGTGAAACTCACGGAAAGAATTTGGGTGGCCCTGATTCAATCAGTTAAAAGGCCAAATAGAAGAACTGAGGCTTCCTAGGTGATGAAATTTTGCCTAGAAATTATAGCTTCAACTCATGCCTCAGTTACAATCTGCCTTTCTAGACAGCCTACAGATTTTGAACTTTCCTAGCCATTCTCCACAATTACCAAAGTAAATTGCTTGAAATAAATTCCTTTATGTATTATATACATATAGTAGTTGTTAAGTGCCTTCAAGTCAGTTCCAACTTATAGTGACCCTGTGTAGGGTTTCCAAGGAGTGTCTGGTGAGCTTGAACCACCGATCTTGTGGCTCAGACCAACTTTTCAGTCCAGTGCATTTAAACCTGAAGCAACAAACCAGGACTTCATATATATGCATATATGGAGTCTGGGTATGGCACTGTAGGATAAGCACTCCACCATAAGGTCGGTTTGAACTCAAGGTCAGAGGTTCAAACTCATCAGCCAGTCCTCAGAAACCCCATAGCGACCCTGTATAGGTTTTCTAAGGAATCTCTGGTGAGCTGGAACTGCTGACCTTGAGGTTCTGGTGCATTAACCCACAACGCCGCACATCTATATATGTATAGTGATGTTGGTTATGTGCCATGGAGTTCCTACTCATAGCAATACTGTATATAGGGTTTCTGAGACAAATCGTTACAGAAGCAGAAAGCCTCATCTTTGAACCCTCTGGTAGTTTCAAACACTACCAGAGCTCCTCATAATATATATATATATATACACAGATCCTACTGGTTCTATTTTTCTGGTAGAATCCTGACTGATACAGTAATCAAGTCTGAGTTCCTGTAAGTATTATGTGCAGTTTGGACTTTTCCATTTTAATAATAGAAACACAAATTTTTTCTGTTTATATATGCACAAAATGTGTGGATACACAGGAGTCTTCAATAAGTTCAGAGGAAAATGAAATTGAAAGCTAATGAAAAATTTCCCATGAGCTTTTTGAAGTTCCCAAATATATATGTGCCATCTTAATGGCAAGTATGTGGGGGATTCAAAAAGTTCGTGGAAAAATTCCAACATCTTTTCATTCCATTGTCTACAAAATTCTTGAAGCCCACCTTATAGTTTTAAATATTTTGTACTTAAATAGTACTTACATACTTTGAATGGCAAAAACCTACTTCTTAAAACTTTCTTCATAGTAGAAAGAGAATTGTTGCCCTGTAGCAATAAATTATGCTCAATATTAATATTCAGCCTCCCTCCCTTCATTCTCTCACAAATTTCATTTCTTTAGTTTTCCTCTTTATCTAGAAACAAGAAAAAGGAAAAACATGCTACCATCAATCCAATTTGACTCATTGTTAAGTGCCATGGAGTTGATTCCAAACCATAGACCATATAGCTAGAAGTCCAGTGCTTATCCTACAGCATCACACCAGATCTCCTTCCAACAGTGACCCTATGTAGAGTGTCCAAGGCTGTAAATCTTTACAGAACCAGAAAGCCCAAATCTTTCTCCCTCAGAACAATTAGTAATCTGCTATGCTACCTGGGCTCCTTTAAAATGTTCTATGTTGTTTTTGTTAAGTGTTGTCAAGTTGGTTCCTACTCATAGCAACCCTGTATGGGATTTTTGGGGAGCAGCTGGTGAGCTTGACCTGCCAACATTGCAGTTCAAAGCGACCTTGCAGTTCAGCGCATTAACCCAAAGTGCAACATAGAGCAAAGACAAAAACAAAGATAATAATCTGGATGAGGGAAACTGTCAGTCTATCCCTGGTAGGGAGGCCTATGGAATCTGCTGAGTCACTGTCATGGTGTTCATTATACTAGGGGACTTCAAAAAGTCCATGGGAAAATGGAATTAAAAGATAATGGAATTGTCCCTACAAACTTTCTGAAGCCTCCTCATATAGTCTTCAGTATGGATTGCACCTCAATGTAAACAGTAATACTCACAACGGAACCCATAAATAACATTCTGATAAATGGAGAAAAGATCAAAATTGTCAAAACTTTATTTTGCTTGTTTTCACAATCAGCCCTCATGGAAGCAACAGTCAAGAAATCACACAACGTATAGCATTAGGTAAATCTGTTGCATAAGAACTCTTTAAAGTGTTCAAGAACAAAGATAATAGTTTGAGAACTAAGGTGCATGTGAGCCAAGCAGTGGTATTTTCAATGGCCTCATATGCATGTGAAAATTGGGCAATGAATAAGGCAGGCTGTAGAAACACTGATGCATTTGAGTTATGTCATTGCAGAAGAATATCAAAAGTGCTATAGACTGCCGAAAGAGCAAACAAACCTGTTGGAAGAAATACAGCCAGAATGCTCCTAGGATGACGAGACTTTGTCTCTCATACTTTGAACATGTTATCAGGAGGGACCAGTCCCTGGAGAAGGACATCATGTTTGGTAAAGTGGAGGGTCAGCGAATGGATGGACTGACAGAGAGGCAGACAGCAACGAGCTGAAGTGTAACAATTGTGAGGAAGGCTCAGGACCAGGCAGTGTTTCCTTGTGCTGTGTGTAGGGTCACTATGAGCTGGAACTGTCTTGATGGCACAACACCATATAAAATAGGGAACAAAGAAAATCACAAGATCATGATTGGTGGCCGGTTAAATCATCACTGTCACAAGTGGGACTACAGAATCTGAGGAAAAGACCATGATTGGGATACATACATAACTGCAGGCTAAAAAGGTTACAGGATTGACTATTCTCAGTAAATTTTTAAGGACATGCCTATGCAAGTTCCTTAGCTCTTTCGGTAAACATTTTTCTGCATATCAATCAATCGACTTCCAACTACATTCTTATTTTCTTTTTATGTTATTATTATTTTTTTTTTACAGTGGCAGTCACATTCTTCCTGTGGGCTAGCTGCCCCTCCCTGGGCTTTCATGAATTGTCTAAGCAAAGCCACCTTGGTTTAATGATCAGCAAGCATTGAGGAAGTAAAGGAAAGAATTCAAATGGCATTTGAATGTAAATCAAGACTCAAAAAGGAGTCCAGATTTTTGCCCTAAAGGACAAGGTGGTTGAAAGTAGATTGCAACCTCCAGGGCAGGAGAGCCCTGGGAGTGACAATTTGTCCTCAGACTGGAACTTGCTTGGGCAGGTCCTTAATGTTTTATGGAAAATAGCTGCATGTTATCAGTTGTTGTTAAGTGCCTTCCAGTGGATTCTAACTCTTGTTCTTGTTAAGTGCTGTTGAGTCATAGCGACCCTGTATAGGGCTTCTGAGAAGTGGCTGGTGAGTTTGAACCGAAACCTTGTGGTTCAAACCAACCTTTCAGTCCAGTGCTTTATCCCACAGTACCACACCAGGACTCCATCACACCAGGATTTAAAGTGCCATCGAGTCGGTTCTGACCTATAGTGACCCTGTATAGGGTTTCTGAGGAGCAGCTGGGGAGCTTGAACCACTGACCTTGCAATTCAAATGGCTTTGCAGTCTTGCCCACTAACCCACAGTGCCACACCAGGACTCCACACTAGGATAGTGCCCCTTTAAATGAAACGTTGGGATTGTGGTGATAATGACTTCTGCCTGGGTCATTAAGACTCACACTGACCACCATGTAGCCAGGTGGCCTAAGTCTCAGAACCAATCATGTAAGCTTTTTTAACCTGTAATTATGGACATAGCCCAATCATGGTCCTTTCTTTAATTTAATTTAATGTTGTAGTTCCTTGTACAATAGTGATGGATTTTACTTGTTACCAAGCACAATCTTGTGATGATTCCTTTTGCTCTCTATTTTATATATGCAATCAATTGAACAGAGCAAAGAGATAAAGAACGGTTTAAAATCAGGAAAGGTGTGCACCAAGGTTGTATCCTTTCACCATATTTATTCAATTTGTATGCTGAGTTAATAATCTGAGAGACTAGATTATATGAAGAAGAATTTGGCATCACAATTGGAAGGAAACTCATCAGCAACCTGTGTTATGCAGATAACACAACTTGGCTTGTTGGAAGCAAACTGGACTTGAAATACTTATTGATGGAGATCAAAGATCACAGCCTTTAATATGGATTACACCTCAATGTAAAGAAAACAAAAATCTTCACAACTGGACCAAAAAATAATATCACAAAACATGGAGAAGATTAAAATAGTCAAAGACTTCCATTTTACTTGGATCTACAATCAATGGTCATGGAAGCAGTAGTTAAAAATCAAAGGACGCATTGCATTAGGCAAATCTGCTGCAAAAGTTTTCTTTAAAGTGTTAAAGAGCAAAGATGCCACTTTCAGGACTACAGTGCCATGGCCCAAGCCACGGTATTTTCAATTGCTTCATATGTACATGAGGTTATTGAAATGTACAAATGAGGTAATTGGAAATACCATGGCTTATGTATATGGGAATCCTGATGTGGCGCTGTGGGTTAATACGCCAGACTGCAAAGAAGCCGTTTGAACTTCGAGATCAGCAGTTCAAGCTCACCAGCTGCTCCTTGGAAACCCTATAAAGGGTCACTATGGTTCAGAATTGACTCGACAGCACTTAACAACAAGAAGAATATGTACATGAATGCTGGACAATTAATAAGGATGACAACAGAAGAATCAATGCATTTGAATTATGGTGGTGTTGAAGAATACTAAAAGTACAATTATCTGACAGAACAAACAAATATGATTTGGAAGAGGTATGGCTTGATTTCTCCTTGGAAGCAATGATATAGAGATTTTGTCTCAGGTACTTAGGACATTTGGTCAGGAAGAACCAGTTCCTAGAGAAGGACATCATGCTTGGTAAAGTAGAGGGTAAACAAACAAGAGCATCCTTTTTCAATGAGATGGATTGACATAGTGACAGCAACAACAGCCTCAAACATCACAACTGTGTGGGTAACACAGAACCAGTGTTTTGTTCTGTTTTATATGGGGTTGATATGAGTCGGAACCAACTTGACAGCACCTAACAACATAACAACAACAACATAGAATATGTTTGAATTTAGGTTATTTTTTACCCCTTAGTACAATTTTACCAGACACAAAAATGACGAGAGAGAAAAAAAAAGATAACTGGGTTCACAGACGTAAAAAGAAATTTATTATTCAATAAAGGCAAGGAGACCCTGCCCTAAATTAATATAATGATGAAAATGACTTCATATGACAATCTTTAATAATATCTGTACCTCTCGATGTTGGTCACATTTGACCTTTTAACTACAGCCCTGTTTTTGTCAAAAGAAAAATCAATTGTTTAATTTCATTTATACAAGTGAACAGGAAAAGGTAAAAAACATTCACTGCCCTCTCTGCCCAGGAGACAAGCTAAAATGTTAAACAGGTTACTGAGTGGGACCAATCCTCTCCGCTCAGGAGTAAAGCTAGAATGTTAATCAGGTTACTGAGTGGGACCAATCCTCTGGTTTCCCTCCTATCTTCAAACAGGTCCTCAACCTAACCCCTCCCTGATCCTGACCCCATATAATTCTTCACTGCCTTATAGTTGGAGCTAAGAATCTGGAGAAATGAGGTCTTCTAAACCAGCCGGCTTAATAAAATCTGAAACTCTCTGCTTCACCTTTCCGAGTAGCCTTGGGTTCTTCGATGACAGAACACGAGCTGCTGTGACACTCTCAAATCTAAAACTGCTGTAACACAAGCAGTTGCTACATTGTGTTGTTGTTAAGTAATATCCACCCAACTCATAGTGACCCTGTACAGGGTTTCCAAGGAGTGGTTGGTGGGTTTGAACTGCCTACCTTGTGGTTAGCAGTCCAGTGCTGATCATACAGCACCACATAGAGAAGTAGATATTATTGTTGAGTCTAGAGTACTTTTCAAATATTCAGGAGCACTAGTGATGCTGTGAAATAAGCATTGGGCTGTTGACTACAAGGTTGGCAGATCAAATCTGCCAAGGAAGGGATGTTAGGCAGTGGGTGCCAGTAAAGAGTTAATCTCAGAAACTCTAAGAAGCACCACTGTACTCTATGAGTCCAAATCGATTCAATAGTAGCGACTTTTCCAAATATTCTTGGAAGCTGTAATGTAAAAATTTAAAACAATGTTTGCTGCAATAAAAATCTTACAACTAAAAACTTTATTATACACTTAATAAGGTAATTACAGACATCTAGCAGAACGACAGATGGAGTGTTGTCTGCCTGGAGGCCTTTCCGGCTCTTAGAGACCCTGTTTGGGGTAAGGGGTTTCCCAGAATAGAAGTTGATGGGCTTGAACCGAGGATCTTGCGGTTAGCAGTCCAATGCTCATCCTTCAGCGCCACACCAGGGCTCTCAGATGGAGTTTTTTGTTGTTGTGTGCCACCCATCCAGTCAGTTCCCAGTCAGAGCACCCCTATTCATAGGGACCCTGTATAGGGTTTACAAGAGCAGCTAGTGGGTTCGAACTGCCGACCTTGCAGTTACCAGTCCAGTGCTTAATTGTAAAGACTTTTTTAAAAAAATAAACCGAGGTCGACTGTATATAATCGTGTTGTTGCTGTGTTAAGTGCCAACTCATAGCAACCCTGTATAAGGTTTCTGAAGAGTGGCTGCTGAGCTTAAACTTCTGATCTTGTGGTTCAAACCGACCTTGCAGCGCATTAACCTGCAGGGCCACACCATGACTCATTTATACATGAGATCATTTCAGTTTTCCTAAGTCTTTGCTTTTAATTGTACTGATAAATAGTGATTGGTGGCTGTGTGCCATGCAGTCGTTTCTGACTCATAGGACCCTGAAGAGGGTTTTTGAGGCTGTAAATCTTTACAGGAGCAGAAAGCCTCATCTTTCTTTGGTGGAGAAACTAGTGGATTCGAATGGCTGACCTTGCAGTCAGCAGCCAAACGTGTAATTCATCACCCCACCAGAGCTGACAAATGGGAGGGTAAAATACACTACGGAAGACACCCAAAACCACAGTAAATGTCAGCGGATGTTCATTTTGTTAAGGAAAAGCTCAATAGTAAGCACTGGACCGCATCGTCGCTTCTAGGAAGTCCTATACAGGATAGCTTAGTTGGAACTTGAACAACAATAAACACATTTAAAGGTATAGAACTTGAGAGTGTAAACTACAAATCCCAGAGTTCTCGGTAGTAACTTTTTCAGCCAATGTTACAACCAGAAAATGCCTAAGGCACATTCAACCACACTACTTCTTTCGCGTTATAACCTTGAAAAT
This sequence comes from Chrysochloris asiatica, assembly GCF_000296735.1. Classification (NCBI taxonomy): domain Eukaryota; kingdom Metazoa; phylum Chordata; class Mammalia; order Afrosoricida; family Chrysochloridae; genus Chrysochloris; species Chrysochloris asiatica. The sequence continues at coordinate 1,786,160 of NW_006408585.1, forward strand.
TTAAGCGTAATCCATCACTAAGCATTTATGAGTGTTCTAGGGCTCTCAGTTTGTTGTTAAGTACCGTGGAGTCGGTTCCGACTCATAGTGACCCTGTACAGGGTTTCCAAGGCTGCAAATCTTTACGGGAGTAGAAAGCCTCATCTTTCACCATAGCATTTTTGATAGCCCAGTTTCGCTTTGTGGAAATTCTAGCGTGTAAACTCTGAAAGAAATCCACCTTCCCTACAGCTCATTTTGTGATTCGGATTCCGTTGCAAGAAGAGGAGGGACCCACTTTTATTCTTTCTCTTTATTGGCCAGGAAGCGTAGACTTATTGCAACCAATGAGCAAGTGGAGATTTCCGATAACGTAACGTAAGGGGAGAGGGAATGAGACGCTCTACGTAAGGTGGGTCTACGCAGGCGCAGAGCTTCTGCTTTCGTCCAATCAGGATCTAAGCTAGAGAGGACTCCTTTTCGCACTTCCATTTTCGCTTCCCCTCGATTTTGGCCCGTCCTTGGGCTGCTGACCAATCCACTTCATTTTACTTTGCGGATTTACCCAATCAGAGAGGTGAGGGGGCGGAGTTCCGGTCGTCTCTGGGACCTCCGGCTGATCTCACGTTGTCTCCCTCGCCGGTTGTGGGCTTGTAGTGGAGGTATATATGGCATGGCTGGGTGAGGCGGGATTTAGGGGATGGGCAGCTCTTTGGGCGGATAACCGCTTTGTTATTTGAGTCTTGAAAGCTCGAATCCTTGAATTTGTAGCGCTAAGATTGCGGAGGTTAGAGGATGTGTCGGAACCAGGGAGCCACGCTACGCTATGGGACTTATTGCACGGGGTTGGACCACGGGTGGGATCTCTGTGATTGAACTCGTGCTCTCCCTGCCCGGATTGGTGAAAGCGACCCGGCTCCAGCACTTCCCCTAACTTCTTTTGGGTTATTCTCACAAAAAGCAAAGTTCCTGTCGCCTAGTGTTGAGAGTGCTGTCTCGGGCGCGTTCGCCCTCTGGCCCTTTCCTCCTCGCCCATACCTTTTCTATCGACCGCCTGGCTTTAACTTATAAAAGCAGGTGTTTCTCGAGATCAGAAAGCAAAATACTAATTGGGGAAAAGACATGTCATGCCGTTGAGTCGGTTCCAATTCATAGCGACCCTTTGCGCAACAGAACCAAGCACTGCCCGGTCCTGCGCCATCCTCAGAATCGTTACTTGATCCCGTTGCTGCTGTGCCAACCCATCTCATTGGTGATCTTCCTCTTTTTGATGACCCTCCGCTTAAGTAAGCATGAGGTCATTTTGGTAATATGTCCAAAGTATGAGAGATGAAGTCTGGCTATCCTGGCTTCTAGGGAGCATTCTGGCTATACTTCTTCCAATATAGATTTGTTTGTTTTTCGGACAGTCCCTGGTACTTTTCAATATTCTCCACCATCATAACTCAAATTCATCAGTTCCTCTATGGTCTTCCTTATTCATAGTTGTACTTTGCTACACACATGAGCCTATTAAAAATACCATGCCGTGGGTCATGTGCGTCTTAACCCTCAAACTTAACGTCTTTGCTTTAAACAGTTATTATTTTTAACTTTTTATTGTGAATTGAGTAAAGGTTAACAGACAAGATCATCAGCTTTACATTCAACAAATTATACACTTTGTTTCATCTAATGATTACAATCCCTCCCTGCAGCACTTCCTCCCTGTGGTTTCCCTTTTACATCTCATATTTCACAAATGAACAAAGCAAAAAAAAGTTGATGCACACATACAAGACAAACATAAGTATTAGTTTAAATGTCATGAGGGCATATTTTGCAAGCCAGCCTCCAGCACGCAGGCACACAGCCCTACTCAGTCCATGCCTAGAGCTGACAATTGCCTCTGTTACCTTCTCTGCTGTCTGGCGTTTCTAAGTAGGATCAGAACCTCCACTCATGGTTTAGTTATCCATAATTTGTCATGTTCCACACAGTTGAAAGCCTTTGCCTTGTCAATAAAGCAGAAGTAAACATCTTTCTGGTATTCTCTGCTTTTTAGGATACAAAGTTAGGCCCTTCACACATTTATTGTATTTAATCCTCACAGGAATGTAAAAGCCCTAAGTAATGTACTGTTCTTTTCATGTGAAGAACAGTCTTAGACATATTAAATTACTTGCCGTTGTCTTATTGTCCTACCACAAAGTTTGTCTCTGCCAACTTGAATGGTGTTGTTTCCATTGGATGGAAAGCTAAAAGACAGCACTACTTCTAAACTGCTGCGCTGTTTTTCTTTTCTAACTTGGAATTATTTTAAAAGTTAATACACAGTGTTGAAAGGAGCCCTGGTGCCACAGTGGGTTAAGTGTTGGACTGCTAACCCAAAAGTCAGCAGTTGGAACCTAGCAGCTGCTCCGTGGGGAAAAGAGGAGCCTGTCTGTAAAGACTTAGGGCTTCAGAAACCCTATAGAACTGTTGTCCTCTGTCCTGTAGGATTGCTATGAGTCAGTGGCTTCACCAGGAAGCAAATTAATGGATTTACTTTGTTGTTATCAAAGTAAAATAATCTAGTCAAAAGAAATCGGTTTAGAAATGCAGAAATTTGTTCTCAGTTCTTTACTAACCTTTGACTTTGCAGTTGGTGTTCTCAGCTGCAGAAATCAATACCAGACCTGTCAACTTCCTAGAGTTACGAGGCTCAAACGAGATGTTATGTGCCGTGGAGTTGGTTCTGACCCATAGCCACCCTGTACAGGGTTTCCGAGGCTATAAATCTTTACAGGAGCAGAAAGCCTCATCTTTCTCCTGCGGAACAGCTGGTAGTTTCAAACTGCTGACTCTGAGGTTAATAGTCTGATTTGTAACCACTACACTACCAGAGCTATAAACTGTAAATGACTTATCTTGACTGCGTATGTTCAGTCGTTCCTAGTCTTCAGGTCCTTTCCTTTCCTGTTGACCTGAAGACTAGGAACAGTCATATGCAGTCTTTCCTAAACTGTTATTTGAACCTAATTGACTTAAAACAGTAACATGCAGCCTGGTGTCCCTAGTGACACAGACAGTTAAGTGATCAACTCCTAATCAAAAGGTTGGCATTTCCTATCTGCCCAGAGTTCTTTGTAAGAAAGGCCTGCTGATTCCCGAAAGGACACGGCTTTGAAAACCTTGTAGCACACCACGCAAGGTCTGGCAACTAGTTTTAGCATGCAGCTCAGTATCACTTAAGTCTAAAATACCCCCTTTGGCCTATGTGGACCACTTAGCCATATGTTCCTGGTTCAGGACAATATTTCCTGTGAGGGCAGAGTGTTGCTTGTCTGATCTGTCCTTATGTTGGAGACTATAGATAATGAAAAGGAAATCAGCCCAAGTTGCAGGTTTTCTGAGCTAGTTTCTTTCACCTTGTAGCTTTGCAGTTACTAAGTTTCCTTTATTTTTGACCTATAATCATGACTACTTTTTCTACAACTTCTATTGTCAGTTACAAGTAGAATTAAAGGTACTGCTTTCTGCCTTTTGCTTATAATGCTTTAAAGAACTGTATTTCCAATGCTTTCTACATAAAACATATTTTCATTTACTAGATGATGTTCTTAAGTGCTGTCAAGTCAGTTCCAACTCATAGTGACCCTATATAGGATTTCTGAGGCTTTCTCCCACAGAGTGGATGGTGGCCTTGAACTGCCTGTCTTGTGCTTTGCAGTCCAATCCTTGTTCTCCAGAACTTCCACACTCCCATTTGTTATTGGACAGCAGAGGACGTAACAGAACAAATGTCTGCAGTTCTGAACTGCAGTGCTACTCATATTGAGGCTAATGCAATGCGTTTGGCCGAATGTGTGCCCTGTGCTAAGTTATTTAAGTTTGTTGTTGTTGTTGTTCTTTCTTTTTTTAGTGGCTTAAAACAACATGTATTTATTTTCTTATAGTTTTGGAGGTCAGGGGTCCAAAATCAGTTGGCAGGCCTGGTTCTTTCCAGAGGTTCTGAGATGAACCTTTCTTCACTTCTGTATTCCTTGGCTTGTGACCCTTCCTCGCATCTTCAAATCATACCTCTTTTATCTCTGCTATCATCAATATTTTCTCTCCAGTGGTCAAATCTCCCTCTGCCTCTCTCTTAGGAGGACGTTTGTAATTAGATTTAGAGCAGTCCTACCATCTCAAGATTCTAAATTTAATTACATCTCTAAATTCTCTTTTAACATGTAAGGAAACAAACACAGGTTCATGATTGAGATGTACATATCTTTCAGGGCCATTATTCACAGGGTGCAAGGCATCTTTCCCTATTGCAGTTTAAAGTTTAATAGCGCTAAGAAAAAAATTCACATTGAATGACTGGTTGCTAAAACTTTGTCAGATTGCTATGGGAAGACCCTTCCAAGTTCCCTTAAATTGACACGTCCCCAACTTTTTCATTGAAATAACAACAGAGGTATATGAGTACTCTTGAGATAATCTGGACACAGCCTGAATTAACCATTTGAATTCCTATCTACCTAAAAGATTCATCTGAGCTTTATGTTCAACTTTATACTATGTTCATGGTTGATAATGTTTTTATTTATCACATTATGACAGACTGTTTCAGGGAGATAAGATTGTTTATTTCTGTGGCTTCTTATGAGTCCCTGTTTACTGGAGGTATGTGTTCACTAGTTTGGGAAGCATGACCTCATGGATATTCATTATAAGGAAACTATTTAGGAAACCAAATGAAGACTTTGGGTCTTAGTGCTCAGAGGAGTAAAATGCGGAGGCATAATAGAGACAGGGATTGTTGGCCTCTGGTCATTGATGATATTAGAACTGCTCTATTGATCCCCTCCCATCCCTTCATCAAAAAGACAGGAGCTCTGATGACCTTACTATTTTGTCACATCTTAAGAGGAAGTCAGTCATTGTCTCTGGCTAAAATTCATACTTCCTAGGAGATAGGATGTGATTGGATTGGGTTTTTAACTATCCAATATGAATAGGTTGGAATAAGATAATGGAAATGAATTTAACCACTTAGTAGGTGTTCAGTATATAGTTGTTAAATCAGTAAAGATTTCTGTGTGTTCTTTGCACGAACTTGGAAGGGAAAAGAACAAGGGAATCTTGTGAAAGATCTCTGGACTAGATCTGGGCATGACATGTCACTTTGTCACATAGCCACACTTAACTATTGTCATGTGTTCAGTTAATGATTTCTGATGAGCTCGCAATCTCTGACACAAAAGGGATTCAAAGGAAGATGCCTTTAGTGGCTGCTTCCAACTTGCCCTAGGACTTTACTTTCTTTACCCCATACATGTCAGTTGGCATCCACATGCTTCTTGAGTCAGCACTATCAGACAAAGTACTTTTTAAGCTGGCTCTAGACTTTTTTCATCAAGTCCACTAGAAAAAGCCTCATCCTTTTCCCTTAACAAAGTGTGGATATCAAGACCACTTAACAATGGTCTCCATTTTTCCTTGTTGTGTTTGAGCAGGTCTCCATTTTTCCTTGTTGTGTTTGAGCAGGTAGCCAGCTCACAGTTGTCGGTAGGAACAGTCTTTAGAACATCATGACAGTAGCGAGATTTACTGACCCTAACTATTTGTTTCCACCCTTTGCATTCCAGTCACCAGTCATCTCAGACTGAAGCAGTTGGTAAAATTCTTCAATTTCATCATCACTGCCTTTAGTGGTTGGTGCATACATTTGAATAATAGTGGTATTAACTGGTCTTCCTTGTAGATGTATGAATATTATCCTATTATAGACAGCAATAAGCACTTCCAATATTCTCCTCTAACACCATAATTCAAGAGAGATTTTGAAATGTTCTTTTTGATGATGAATCTGATACCATTCTTCTTCAATTTGTCAATTCTAGCATAGTAAACCATGTAACTGTCAGATTCAGTAAGGCCCAATACCAGTCCATTTCAGCTCACTGATGCTTAGGATATCGATGTTTACTCATTTTATTTCACTTCTGACAACTTTCATTTTTCCTAGTATCATACTCCGTACATTCCATGTTCCCATTATTAATGGATGTTTGCAGCTGCTTCTTATTTTAAGTTGCGCCCATCAGCAAATGAAGGTCCTGAAAGCTTTACTCCATTCACGTCATTACGATCAACTCTACTGTGGGGAGGCAGCTCTTCTCCAGTCATATTTTGAGTGCTTTCTGCACTATATCTGACAACATTCTGGTGCTCTTCATCATGTTTCAATATTCAGTACTCTGTATTCTGGTTCCACTGCTAGTCATAAGGTTTTCAGTGGCTAAACATTTCGGAAGTAGTCCATCTCTCCTTTATTTAAGTTTATTTCAGTCTGGAAGCTCAGCTGAAACGTGTCTACCATGGCTGACCCTGCCAGCATTCAAAATACCAGTGGCGTAGCTTCCAGCATCACAGCAACACACAAGCCACCGCAGTATGACAGACTGACAGACGAGTGGTAGATGGTGATGTACGGACGAGGAAAAAACAATTGACATTGCTCCAAGTACTTTTCCCAAAGAAGTTCTTTTCCACCCTCTTCAGTCTAGGGCTTTTATAAACTCAAAATGAGTGATTGCAAAACTGGTGTGGGATCATCGTTACAAACCCGGAGTAGTGGTCTGCAGCCTCACTGTGGGATATGAGGCGATAGTGTGCATTTGATAGGCTACAGAATTACTATTTTATACAAGTACAGGGTTTATTGGTGGGGTGCGGGGTGCTCTTGATTAATTATATTACTTTAAAAAAATATATTTCCCCCCAGTAATCCAAGCCTAAGCTCTTTTCACTTACTTGTTGAATGTTCTTACATGGTTCACTAGCTCTCTTTATTCCTTGGTGGGGCGACAGTCTGGGTGAAATAAATGTAGAGGAATGAACATTTTTTAAAAAACTATCTTGTGTGACATCAAATTGATTCAGACTTAGAAGGCCCCATGTGACCCCATGTGACACTGCCCTATAGGGTTTCCTAGGCTGTGACTTTTTTTTTTTTCTCATGTTCTATTGTGAATTATACGATATTTTACATGAGAGAACTTTAGTTTTACATTCATTCCATCGTATATCGTCTCATTGCCATGGTTCCAGTCCCCTCCATGCATCATCAACCGACCAAAGGGTATACCCTATAAACCTCCCCCCTCCCCCCCACTCTTCAGGATCCAGTCCCTCTCCGGATCCAAAGTCCCCATCTGTTTCATCACTCCACATCATCGTCTCTGCCTCCATCTCGGGCCTCACTGCTTCTCTGGGTAGGGTCCCACTCTCGGCTCTTCTCTGTTGATGGTCCCAGAGACCTCGGATCCTAGACTGGAGACTTAATAACTCCCTTCCTTGCTACCAAACGTCTACATTTCCAACTCTCACAATCAGTCTTGATAACACTCATTCACTATTGTATCACAAGTGACCCTTTTGCATTTCATTTAATCAGCTCCACCTAGACAGATTGGATACTACTCACTGGAGATTCTGCCTTCATCCACGCCCCCTAGCTCTAGGTTCCCTCTTGAAAGCTGGTAAGCCAGTTACTTCTTGCCTTTGTGGTTAGGCTGTGACATTTTACAGGAACATATCACTAGGTCTTTTCTCCTGCAGGATGTCTGGAGAAGCTAGCATTTCTGCATGACTTAAGTAGTCCCAGGAAGGTACAAATGGTTGAATGCTGGACTACTAGCAGGAACTTGGCAGTTCAAACCCACCCAGAGGTGCCTCAGAAGACAGGCACAAGGATCTGCTTCCAAAATTGACAGCCTTCAAAACCTTACGGAGCAGTTCTACTGTGCACGTGTGGGGTTACCGTGAGTCAGAGTCAACCTGAAGTCAACTGACAAACAAGAACTTGCTTTACGTTCGTTCTCAACCATCAAGCAGAATCATTTGAGCTAGCAAGCTGGCTTATTTGCATTAGAATAAACCAGTGATTAAGATGAACAATTATTAGAATTAATTTTTTAACTTAAAAGTAGTACTGTTATTTGTTATTGTTAGGTGCCATCGAGTCGGCACCAACTCAGAGTGACCTTATTATGCACAGCAGAACAAAACACTGCCCGATCCAGGGCCAACCTCACTATTATTGCCACCCTTGAGCCCATTGATGCTGCCACTTTGCTAATCCATCTCTCTGGGGGGTCTTCCTCTTTTTCTCTGACCCTCCACTGTACCAAACATGATATCCTTCTCCAGCGACTGGTCCCTCCTGACAATATGTCCAAAGTATGAGAGACGAAGTTTGGCCATCTTGGCCTCCAAAGAG
>NW_006408585.1:1795391-1798297 GCF_000296735.1 Chrysochloris asiatica
GTTTCTGTATTACTTTTAGTAAAACTTTACTTGCATGGGATATCAAAGAGATTGTCTGATAATTTCCACATTCCGTTGGGTACCTGTCTTTGGAATGGGCACAGATATGGATCTCTTCCAATCAAGTGGCCAGATAGTTGTCTTCCAAATATCTTGGCAGAGATGAGTAAGTACCTCCTGTGCCACCTCACTTTCTTGAAAGATTTCAAGTTTTATTCCATCAATTCCTGGTGCCCTATTCTTTGCCAATTCCTTCAATGCACTTTGGACTTCCTCCTTCAGTATCATTGGCTCTTGATCATATGCTACCTCTTGAAACGGTTGAACATCAACCATTTCCTTGTGGTACAGTGACTCTGTGTATTCTTTCCATCAACTCTTGATGCTTTCTTCATCATTCAATAATTTGCCCAGAGAATAACGAAAGTTGAGGCTTGGATTTTTTTTTTTTTGGTTTCCCCAGCTTGAGAAATGCTGAGTGTGTTCTTCCTTTTTGGTTTTCTGCCTCCAGATCTGTTCATATTTTGTTGTAATATTTGGCTTTATCTTCTCGAGCTGATCTTTGAAATTTTCTGTTCGGCTCTTATACCTCCGTATTTCTTCCATTTGCTTTAACAAAGAGAGAGCATCAGTAGTTGGAAAATATGGCCTGTTTATAGAAATGATGCTGGAGATCGCGTGATAGACTTCTGCAAAATCAGTGATTTCTTCATTTAAAATACAGTCTTTAGACAGCATCAGAGACGACTATATACACATGGACCTCACCAGATGAAATACACAGAAATCAAATTGACTACATCTGTGGAAAGAGAGGATGGAGCTCTGTATCATCAGTCAAAACAAGGCCAGGGGCAGATTGTGGAACAGACCATCAATTGCTCATAGGCAAATTCACACTGAAGCTGAAGAAAATGAAAACAAGTCCATGAGAGCCAAAATATGACCTTGAATGTATCCCACCTTAATTTAGAGATCATCTGAAGAACAGATTTGCTACATTAAACACTAAAGACCAGAAGAGTTGTGGGATGACATCAAGAACATACATAGCACTTCACTTTACACGTTTAACATGGGGGGGGGGGCAGATAAAAGTCTCAGTTGAGCACATATGGGTAATGTCACTAATCGGTTTCTCCTTCATTGAATTACACACGTCTTCTCTCCCGCCTGATGGCGCCTAAGATCCCTCCCGCCAATTGCCAGGAGCCATCAGAAAGGACCTTGCCCTCTTAGCACTAACCATCCGCTTATCACCATCCTCCATTCACAGCCGCTAGACCTCAGGGACTACTTTGCAATCAATTAAGAGCACAGTGAGAAGACCCCCCTCCTGATCTAGGTAAGTGTAGTTTAATGCTACAAGTAAAGGCTTCGATGATTGCGCCAGAACCAAGGCAGCGTAAACTACAGTTCCCAGAGGGCCTTGTGGCCGGGTGCATAGACCTTTCTTGCTTACACCATTCACACTGCAGGAGTTGGTTCCATGGTAGAGGTGACCTGACTCCCTGAGGCTGTTTGTACAGGTGTTGAATTTGTCCACGCAGTTCCCAGTCATGTCTGAACCAGAGTCCTTGTGACTGGAGCAGCTTGTCAAATTGCATATTCACTGCTGTACAGTATTGGAAATGGTGCTATCTTTGGTAAAGACCAGCCCCTGATTCTCATGCTGTTGGGTATCACCCCCATGATGGGTGTCCTGGAAGGCGTCCTAATGGAACTGCAAGACTGTACACTTCCCCTCCTGAAAGATATCATTGCAACAGATAAGGAAGAAGTTGCCTTCAAAGACCTGGATGTGGCACTTCGCATGGGTTCCATGCCATGAAGAGAGGGCATGGAGAGGAAAGACTTACTGAAAGAAGCAAATGTGAAAATCTTCAAGTCCCAGGGTACAGCCTTGGACAGATATGCCAAGAAGTCAGTTAAGGTTATCGTTGTGGGAAACCCCGCCAATACCAACTGCCTGACTGCCATAAAGTCAGCTCCATCCATCCCCAAGGAGAACTTCAGTTGCTTGACTCGCCTGGATCATAACAGAGCTATGGCTCAAATTGCACTAAAACTTGGTGTGACTGCTAAAGATGTAAGGAATGTCATCATCTGGGGAAACCATTCCTCAACTCAATATCCAGATGTCAACCATGCCAAGGTGAAATATCAAGGAAAAGAAGTTGGTGTTTATGAAGCTCTGAAAAATGACAGCTGGCTCAAGGGAAGAATTCATCTCGACTGTGCGCAGCATGGTGCTGCTGTCTTCAAGGCTCGGAAACTGTCCAGTGCAATGTCTGCTGCGAAAGCCATCGGAGACCACATCAGAGACATCTGGTTTGGAAGCCCAGAGGGAGAATTTGTGTCCATGGGTGTAATCTCTCTCTGATGGCAACTCCTTTGGTGTTCTCGAGGATCTGCTGTACTCATTCCCTGTTGTAATCAAGAATATGACCGGGAAGATTGTTGTGGGTCTCCCTGTTAATGATTTCTCACATGAAAAGATGGATCTTACTGCAAAGGAACTGATAGAAGAAAAAGAAACTGTTTTTGAGTTTCTTACCTCCTCCTGACTAGACAATCATTTTAATGCTACTAAATACCCAAAAGCCGAAGAATCTAAATGTCGCCTTTGACTCTAGTACCAAATAATAATAATGCTATACTTAAATTACTTGTGAATAACAACACATTTCAAGGATTATGTGCTTTTTGGTACAAATTTGTGACAGTTTATCATCATGGTGTTAGTGCTGCATTCTAAATAAAAATATATGTTCCATTGAAAAAAAAAATCATACATGAAGAAAGCAAAAAGTCATTGAGAAGATAAGAAAGAAGGAAAAGGTCAAAATGGATGTCAGAAGAGACACTGAAACTTGCTCTCCAGCGTAGAGATGCTAAAGCTCTGT
>NW_006408585.1:1798397-1800384 GCF_000296735.1 Chrysochloris asiatica
CCCATAGCGACCCTGTATAGGGTTTCCAAGGAGCAGCTGGTGAGCTTGAACCACCAACCTTGCAGTTCAAATGACTTTGCAGTCTGACACATTAGCCCACTGCGCCAAACCAGGACTCCAAACTACTGTTATTGGGCCACATTATTTCATATTTAGGCATTTAAAATTGGATTCACTTACCCTTCAATGCAATTTTTATTGCTAAGTTCATTTCAGCAGTGCTAACTGAGTTCTTCATCATGCCAGCTAGATGTATTAGACCTAAAAGAATGAGATTTTTAGCCAACTCCTAACATTTTAAAGGTCACAAAATTCGATTATGTGTTATAATATATTATTTTCCAAATTTTCTTGGCTGAGTGATATTTGTTATGAAGCAACTTGAAAAGTATAAAGCAGAAAATCGTTGGCAGTCTTGTGTGATCAAAAGAGCACTTGGAGTCAGAAGATCTAGCTAGACCAAATTATTTAACTGTTCTAAATTTTAGTTCACATGTTTATAAATTGGGGTCCTGGTATGGTTACCTGTAACCTCTCTATATTTCATTGTGTGGTGCTGTAGGATAAGCACTGGACCAAAAGGTTGGTTTGAACTGTAAGGTTGGTAGTTCAAACCCTCCAGTTACTACTTAGAAACCTTATACAGGGTTACTATGAGTATGAACCAAATCAACAACTGATGTTGTTGTTGTTAAGTGCCATAGAGTATGTTCCCACTCGTAGCAACCTTATATAGGATTTCTGAGGCGCGACTGTTGAGTTTGAACTGTCGGCCTTGAGAATCAGATGTGTTTGAAGTCTAGGGGATTATCCCACAGTGCCACAATAAGTGAATATTTGTAAAGTACTTAAATAATATTCTACAAAGGCTGTTAAATTCCTTCCTTATTGGTTTTATTCAGTGTCATTCATCAGTATGAAATAACGTTCATTTTTAACATGAAGTAGTAACTAGAAGAAAGAAAGTACTTGGTGATTGCTTACATTTTAATTTATTTATTGTATTTTACAACAAATATTTTAAGTCTTGTCTTAAACCTCTAAATACGTGGAAATTTGCACATTTGCCCCAGGCAACTAAAAGTTTGCCCTGGATTTCATGTCATTGGCCATGATTACGTCAAAAACAAACTACTATTAATATCAAGTCTTTCCACTTGTATACGCTTTGAATAGTTTAATTATAGGTTGATTGGTTGTTTAATTATTGTGATGATAAATTGTATTGCTGCGACTAAGAATCCTGCTAACAGCACAGTACATTTATTTGCATGTGACCATTCAGAATGCTTTGTAAAGTTTGTCCTTTAGTGTTTGTTGTTAGCTGCTGTTGAGTCAACTCCCAACTTAGAGCTACGTGCAGTGCTGAGCCACACCATGATTGGTTGCAGGTGGACAGCTGTGATACGCTGGGGCTTTTTGTTTCCTTCTATTTAAAACTTTTGTAGTAGTTGTAGAGAATGTATACAGCAAAACATATACCTATTCAATCCATTGGGTTTTCATTGGCTGATTGTCAGAAAAAGATCACTAGGCGTTTTCCTTCTGGTTTTAGTCTGACATCTTAGCAGCATGCAGACCACCACGGACAAGAAGGTGGTGGCTCCGTGAGATGCAGTAGGCAGGAATTGAACCCACATCTCTGCATGGAAGGTGAGAATTCTACCATGGAATCTCCAATGCTTCCTATCATTTGAGAAACACGGTGCAAAAGCATTTATGGGTGTAGTTCTTAAATCTAATCTCCATTTTGCAATTTGTAAACCAGGTGACCTGGGGCAAAATCTCCTGCCTGTTCTAAGCCTCACTTTCCTATTGATGAAATAAAGTAAGTAAGGTTCTATGTTATAGGGCTGTCCTGAGGGATAAATAAGATCTAATACATACATATACAGGAGCTCTGGTAGCATAGTGGTTACAAATCGGGCCACAAACCTCAAGGTCAGCAGTTCAAAACTACCAGCTGTTCCACAGGAGAAAGATGAGG